>NC_043980.1:3370547-3670547 GCF_902150065.1 Myripristis murdjan | reverse complement strand
TTTCTTACATAAACTTAACTCTTCCCTAACCTTAACCAAGTCATTTTGTTACATAAGCTTAACTCTTCCCTAATCATAACCAAGTCATTTTGTTACATAAACTTAACTCTTCCCTAACCATAACCAAGTCATTTTGTTACATAAACTTAACTCTTCCCTAACATTAACCAAGTCATTTTGTTACATAAACTTAACTCTTCCCTAACCTTAACCAAGTCATTTTGTTACATAAACTTAACTCTTCCCTAACCTTAACCAAGTCATTTTGTTACATAAGCTTAACTCTTCCCTAACTTTAACCAAGTGGTTTTATACCTAAACCTAACCTTTCCTTAACCTCAACTAAGTGTTTTTATTACCTAACCGTAACCGTTGTCTTACCTTAACCAAGTGGTTTTTATACTTAAACCCTAAACCAAATCCTTCTCTGACCTTAACCAAATCATTTTTTTACATGAACCTGACCTCTCTCTAACCTTAACCAAGTGTTTTTGTAACCTAAGCCTAATCTTTCCTTAACCGCGTGGATGCCTAACCCCAATCACGTGACACTGACATGTGAGGACATGTGATGAAGGCCTGCTGTGTCTCATCCGGACATCAAAGGCTGCATTTCCCGTCCTTATCAGATCCAAAGGGGGCGTGGCCAATTGGCCGCACTGACACTGTGTTGGAAACATGAGCCTGCCTCTGTTCCCTGTGGAAACTATCACCACTTCCTGTTCCACTTCCTTGTTTCTGCTACCATCTCTGATCTGATCACACACACACACACACACACACACACACACACACACACTCACACACTTGCATGTGGCCGTGTGTGTTCACTTCAGGACGGGTTTGATTTAATGATACGGTAAAAAAAAAAAAAAAAATCATAATATTGTGATTAATTGTGCAGATATTATGATATGATTCACAATCTCTGTTCTGGTTGGTTATGATCTCAATAAATACCAGGTGACAAAATAAAAAATCAAGATGTTTGGTTTGTAGAAATGAGTGAAACCACCTTAAATGGAGATTTTCTGCTATTTATTAGCAAGGCAAATTTGAGATGGATCACTTCAGTGTTGTTATGGCTTTGTTTATGGGAAAAAAAAAAAAAAAAAGTTTCATTTCACATCAGAGGCTCATCATTTTAAAAAGCCTGCTGGCACGCAAAGTCCAAACAAAGACTGGAGAAAATTAAAGTTTCCCACCGGCCTCAGAGCTCTGCTTACCAAACCGAGACACTGAAATGATCCAGTTTATAAAATAAGAGAATTTGTGGGACGCGACAGGTAGCAATTATTTTCCCTGAATGTTCCGCTCCTGTTCTGTTTCGGGACGGCTCTTTCGTTCCAAAACAGAACGTGCGTGGAAACATTTGATTCAATCTGCACGCTTCCTTCCTGCAGGATCCGCTCCAGCAGGAACTTCCCTGTCTGACCTTTGTGTCTCTGCTGCTTCCCGGTGTGACGCAGCAGGTCCCGGCTCGGTTCCGTCACGTTCCGCCGCAGATCCTCGGTGCCGAGAACGAGAACATAAAACGAGAAGAGAGGAGAAGTCGAGTTGTGGGGCCGCAGCGTGAAAGCCTTTTTTTTAAAAATGTATTTCTCGGTGGCAGAGCTGCAGCCTCAGTGGGCGTTTTGTTTTGCTATCAGCTCTCACCATGAGGAGCCCATCCAACCAGGACACACACACACACATGCACACGCTGTCTCCCACGCTGCCACCCCTACATTTACCATTCAGACTGAACGCTGTGTTCCCAAAACACGGCTAAGCGCTCTCTCCTTGTAAAGCCTCTATAAATAAATAGGCGGCGTGTGGTTTGCAGCTTCCCTCTCGCCGGCCTGCAGCGCTCCACCGCTCCACCGCTCCACCGCTCCACCGCTCGCCAACGCCAGCGCCTGATTTCATCTGAAGCCGCGGCGAGCGACGCTGCCTCCGACGCTGCACAATCACAGAGTCGCACACACACTCATTACCCGAGTTCAGACGCCTCAGCTCCCACTGGCTGAGGAGAGAACTGAGGGATTCTGGACAATCAAAATTAGGCCAGGACATTCAGAGGAAGAAAACAACAACAACAACAACAATGATGCTGGGATGGAGCTCAGGTGCCACTTCGTATCGCTGCAGGTGCACAGGAGTGACAAAACAAGCAACATTTAATGAAGAAAGACCAAATAATTTCTTATTAATAAAAGCGACGTGTTTCAGAAAAGGCCTTCTCAGGGTTATAACATAGAAAAACAAAAAAACAGAAAGGTGCTGCTGTAACCAGGTGAGGACTGGGACGTCCTACCTGAACTCCTACAGGTAGAATCAGTAGCAGAACGAGGTTTTTAAACACAACATTCAGAGTTGGCTAAGCTAACCTCCGGCAGCTTGTTTTCCTTTCCTAGGATGGTGACGGATTGAGCCACCCACCCAAAATGTAACGTCACCATCCTAGGGAAAAAAAGTTGTCCTCCCCGTCCAACAGGAAACAGGCCAGGGCGGGGCTTAGCACGCACCGGGTCGCCGGGTCAACTCGGGTTTCACCTGGTGTTACCCTCTGTGTGTGTGTGTGTGCGTGTGTTTGTAAGAAATAGATGTTTTTGTGAGGTGTGTCCTGCATTTTGTGTGTGTGATGATGGTGGGAAACACATCGGTGTGGCTCTTTATCATTTTATTAACAAAAACCAACAAAATAATGAAAATAATGAAAACTGGGTGTGAAACAACTTTTTCGTTAAGTGAAATAGAAATGAAAAAGGCTTAAAAAAAAAATGAACTGAAACTGTAATGCGTGTTTACAAAACTGATATAAACCAAAAATTATGGATAAATGTCTTTAGTTTTTGTTTTTATCAGTTCATTTGGGTGTCCATCTGTCCTCAGTGAAGACATTTTACAAAGCAGTATCATGTTTTGAGTCATACTTTTCTGACTTGTTTGAATCTCACCCCTGACAAATACCCCATATTACAACAACAGACTAAAACTAACACTGAAACTAATAAAAACTCAACTGAACTCAACTAAAACTAAGCATTTTAATGAATAAAAACCAAACAAAATCAGCAAACCTCCTTTTAAATATGACAAAAAGTCAAAACGAAACAAAATAAAAACAAATGAAAAATGCAAAACGACAATAACCTTGCCCTGTTATGTTTCACCGGAGGACGCTGTTGAAGTAAAAATGTCAAACTGTCAGGCTCTCGTCTGCACTCTGCACTCGCCTCTGAGATGGCAACATTTTGCAGAGACTCTTGTGTTAAATGGCATTTTGTTCTGCACTGATTTTGTACTTATAACCTCATAACCAAAGTTTGGCCGGGGGCCGTTCTGATCGTGAAAACCATCTCGGCTCCCTGGCTGACTGCAGCCTCGCCGCTTCGTCACGCTGCACCGCCGCAGCCAATCCTGAGGTTTCTCCTCCACTCTTGGAGGCCGTGCTGCTGAGAGCTGATGCTTCACCAGCTGGAAAGGAACCTCTGCGTCCTCTCGCGTGCTCTTCTGCCTTGGACTGGTTCTCCGGCGGTTCCTGGAAGACGGCGCGTGCTGATTGGTCGGGGTCAAACGTGCACAGTGGCCTCTTTCCCAGCCAAGACACGGCGAGAGTTCATGAAATAAAAACTCTGATGATCCTGATGTGGAGAAGATTCAGATCAGTGCTGTGGCTGGACCCTGGCTTTACTTAAAGACACATTTGAGCCACGGAAAGTTGAAGGCTCGTTTTTCCACAATGAATTCTTCAAGAAGAGACGAAGAAAGTACTGTTCCTCTGCTGGTATGTGACTGCAGTAGAAGTAGAAGTACTGTTCCTCTGCTGGTATGTGACTGCAGTAGAAGTAGAAGTAGTGCAGTAAAAATGTCCTGCAGTAAAAGTCCAAAGTGTCTCATGTCAAATGTCCTGGCAGTAAAAGTGACTGAGCTCCTTTTTCCAAACAGTAACTGTGTTAGCTGGGATCTTTTCCATGCAGTTAGAAAAGGAGGAGAGAACACGCTGCACACTGCATGCTTTTAAAGGGACATTATGCTAAAACTGAAGTGAGACCCTGTAGACTCAACTGACACATGTGGAATAAGAACATCTCACCAATAAGCCAACTCACTGATATTTTTCCATTTTTCTCCACACTTATCCTCGCTTCCATTTTTCCACGGTGCGGCTTTTATTGTGAAATTTGGACATGACCAGAAGTAGAAGCAACAGAGCAGGGCGTCTGTGATGATGACAGTTTCAGCGCTGTCAAACTGCTTTGGGAAGAAAAAACAAGCAAAAATGATGCCAGAATTATGCCTACAAAGATATGATAATCTAGTACCTCATTATTTCTGGTTAGATATACAGTGAGGCCTGTTGGCTTATTTACTGGAAGATGCACTATTTGCTCTATTTGTATGTAGATTGAAATATGCTGAAAAATCATCCATCAGTAATACCATATTGTTAAAGTCGCAGGGGAATTTAACGATGAATTTCTGAAAAAAATGTATGCTATAAATAAGACAAGATCTCCAGTTTCATGGTGATGAGAAACACATCCAACAGAAAAATCTATTGAAACTACATGCACACCTGTGAGGCTATTGTCTTTACGAGGCAGCAGATATAAGAATAATGTCCTTATAACGTCGCAGTTCTGTAAGTTTGGTTCCTCTTGGCTCCTGCAGGTGACCGTAATTACTGGAGTAGCAGGACAGCTAAACTGTATAGAGTGGAGGATTGGGAGTTTCTGTGTGAGAGGAGTCGGCAGATCACATCCACTGTCCTCCACGCTGCAGCAGATGTTTTCAAACCCTCGTTATTCATACAGTTCCACAGCTCAGATCTTATTTTTGAATATGACATAATGATCTCGGGGCGCTCCCGGCTGCCTGCGGCCGTGTCCGTGACCTTGCGGCGCCTCAGGTCAGCGTTTCCACCCGCCGCCCGGCCGTGCGCTCAGCTGTGTGCACGTTATTTGATCCGGAGGTTTGACCGAGAGAGATCTGAGCCGGGAGGATGACTCAGCGCTGAGTCATGGTCACAAACCAACGGCTCTGCCTCTCTGCTGCTTCTGGCTTCACGTCCACAAAGTCTGTCTCATCTTTCTAACTGCTTTGTTTTTTTTGTGCATTAGTGGCACTAACTGGACAGATGTCAGGACTCGGCTCTGATTATCTGCAAAAATATTACTCCTTAGTCCTTAAATCATTAAAAAAACAAGAGTTAATTAAATTAAAGCTTTTCTTATTTTACCTGTTTGAATTGGAAAGTAGATCCGGCAGGTAGCGTCTGCACAAAACTTCCTCACAGTAACTTACCAGGAAACATGCTGATAGTACTTTCAAAATTGCAATTACAAAAAAAAGGTATTGTTTTTATATTGTGATAATCCTCTGTGCTGGTGTTGGTTTCTGAGCTAAAAGTGTGATTTTATTTTGGGAGCTGTTTTGCTGTGGAAGTGAATGGAGAGACACAAACACAGTGTTGTGGATTAGCAGCCCAGAGGAGCAGCTAATGAGGAGGTTTCACCTCCATGTGGACTCACATGTTTACAACTGCACACCTGGGCCACTGTAGGGAGGAAACTAATTATGTATCTGGAGAAGGAGGGCAATATTCTGAGAAAAAAAACCCAAAAAAAACAACTAGAATTTCCGAGATTAAAGTTATAAATTGACGAGAAAAAAATCACAAATTTACCAAAAAAACAAAAAACTACAGTGATTCTGGGCTCAAATCACCAGGATTTCCTTCTGACTGAATCCCACAGCAGAAGAACAACTACTGTTTACTGTTTTCTTCTCATAAATTTGCAACTTTAATCTCAGAAATTGGATTTTTTTTTCGTAAAATATTACTCCCCTACTGCGGCTCCATATTTTTTTTCTCTCTACAGTCACATTAGCATGTCTAACATTTTGCTTTAAGCTAAAGATGAACAAAACAAATAGGTGGACATAAGCTATAATTGCAGATGTGCAGTATCCTCCACACTAAAAACCAAATGCACCCATTTTACTCTGTTTGGATCCCTGAAGAAACCCCCCACCCACCCACCAGTATACATTCATCAGTTTGTGGCATTTTCACGGTGAGGTCTCCATGAGAGAGAGAGAGAGCCACCTGAGAGGCATTACTCAGTGTCTGACTGCTATTTACATAAACATGTCAGTGCAGCGGTGGCTGGTGATCGATAATGGGGGCTCGGGCAGGGAGTTGGTAGGGGGTGGGGGGAGAGGGGCGAGGCGTAAAGCATGTGGTGTTTGGTTGGGAGGCCGTGAGGTCAGCAGGTACGCTCGTTCTGAAACAAGCAGGCAGGCCGCGGTGAACCCCGCTGACCTCGGCACAGTCCAGAAGATGCAGCCCACATGTGATGCTCTCTGTTGAAACTCAGTGTAATGGATGAATTCTCCACACAGTGTCCACTGTAATTGTGACGCTGTAATCAAATTGCACGGATTTGCATACATGATACCAGGAACTTGGCTTGAAAAGAACAAGGAAAATGAAACAGAGCTCGCACACTGACATGCTGCACAGGTTTGACCCGACAAGAAATGTCAAAATGTCAGTTAACAGTGAGTTAAAGGCAAAATTATTATTGTCAACTAAAACTAAAACTAGATATGAAAACAGTTAACTGAAATAAAAATGAAACTAGACTTTAGTAAAGGATGAAAACTAACTGACTAACAAACTAACTAACTGCACTGACAAAACTAACTAAAATAAAATAAAAAAAAAATGCACAGAAAATGCCTTTAGTTTTTAGTCTTGGTCAGTTTGGTGAAATGAGTTTGTGTTGGTGCTGATGTTTATTAAGACTGGGAGTCACTGCCTTCTTCTTCTTCTGGCAAACAGTGGCCAGATTAGAATAAAACAACTAACTCCCACTCACACTGACAGCAAGAACAACTCAAACTAAACATTTTCAAAGATGAAAATGAAATGAAAATGAAACCAGCAAAGCCACTCTGGAGACTGGACTGAACCAAAAACAAAAGTAAAAACGAAATATGAAAACTAATGTAAAATACAAAACTATAATAACTCGGGTTGCCGCACGTCAGAGTGCAGCATTTATTTCATTTTACAAAAGAGGTATCTCATAATGAAAGACAGGAACTGTTTTTTGTGTCATGTCTTACATAAGTTATTAAAATGAGTTAAATTCAAATCAGAGTGGACCGCAAACAGAGCCCTGGGGTACACCAGTCACAGAAACATCTACAGCTAATTACATGTTAAATCTTTAGGGTGTTTTCATTCATGCCTCTCAAGTGGACCTTGACACAGCATTTTTTTTTGTGCATGTGTTAATATACCAGATGATCTCAGCCCTCATAAATGCAAACCAAACCGTGACACACTTCAGCTTGCTTTGTGTGTCATTTGATTCATGCAGTGTGAGCACAAAGCGGTCGCAGTCTGCTTCACATTTTGCTTCGTCCTTGACGCATCACAAGAAAACAAAAGGAGAAATGACTGTGGAGAGCGAGGGCTCGTGTGTGTGCGTTCATTTCTGTCACACACACCGATGGTAGTTCACTTAAATGTTCCCCTTCCTCTTTATTTCTCAAAAGCTTCTTAAAAATGGACCACAACAAAATTATAAAAAAATGTGTGATGACCCTCTTGAGGAACAGTAGCGGCGTCTGAGTTCTAATAAAGTCATGACATCAACAAAAAAAAGTGGACTGCGACTGTGGTTGTCATTCTTGCGTTGTTGTGTTCATTTTTATATATTGTGTATGTCAGGTACAGGTGTGGCTGCCTCTCTGATGTAAACAGGTGTGATTGGCTGCTTCGAGAGGCTCGGCTGCTATATAAAGGGTACCAATGACGTCGCCGCTGTGCTGGGGGATTTCCCATCATCCTCCTCTCCCAGCCAGTTAATGTTCCTGACATTTAGTTTGTAGTTTTGTGAATTTGATTTAGAGTTGGTCGGGTGGACTGGCAGTTTGGTTTGACCTTATTTCCTCATGTTTTCATTAATTAGAGAGGTATGTTGTTGTTTGGTTTCTTTGGTTTTGTTAGCTTATGTTAGTTTTTTTTTTTTTCAGCACTTTAATTTGTAATATACACTTTTGAGCAATGTGCAATCCTCTCTTGTATTTATAACCTCCGACGCTATGCGGCAGCACTTTGTATAATATGCACAAGCACTTTTTAAGGGCATTGTGCAATACAGATGGACAAGAGCAATGTGCAATCCTCTTTTGCAGCAGCACTTTGTATATTATGCACTAGCACTTTTTAAGGGCATTGTGCAATATTGATGGACAATATATGTATTCTGTCTGTGCAGCAGCACTTTTTTTGCACTAGCACTTTGTAATAACTACCTTCTCTCTTTGCACACTGGCTCTAATGATATGTGTATGTCTTGTTTGATTCTGTGTACCCGTTTTGTGTACGACTTGTTTATTTTTTTGTCTGTTATTTTTTATATTGTGAAGATCAACCTGCCAAGGGACTACAGATGGAAATTAGCCTATGGCTATAATCTGACATATTTACATTCAATGCTCATTAATATGTACCGTCCCTTTTAAATAAATAAATAAATGTGTTTTGTTTGTTATGTTGGCCTTGGTCCACCCTAAAGCCACATCACTCAGCTATATCTTTATTATTTTCACAGTTTAAGTAAACTCACTCTCTTCATATTGAGCTTATTTGTCTTTGTTGCTGCTTGGGACTTGAGGAAGGTAGGGCTTTTTCACGTTGTGTCTCAGACACCCCTAGACAGGGCATAACTTTTACAATGAACATGTATAATGTGAGCACCAAAGGTGAGTGAGTTCATTTGGAGCTGGTTCATGTTTTGGTTCACTTAAAAAAAAAAAAAAAAAAAGACTTTGTTTGGTTCCTTTAAAAGGCACTATAAAACAACATCCAACGATAAATGACACGACATGTCTGGAGTGGCGAGTTTTTAAATAGTTAAATACCAAGCAGCGCGGCCCAAAAACAGAGCCCTGTGGTACACCAGCCAGAGAAATATTTACAGCTGATTACAGGTTAAAGAGTTTCTTGATTTTTGCCAGCGGTGATCTCACTTCCTTTTCCTAAATAACATCCTGGCTGACGGTTGCAGCGCCGCGGGACCGTACGGTGTGATCCGCAGTGACTCAGATCCGGTTTTCATCCAAACTCGCACTCGAGACTTTCATTTCTGTTCTGTGAGCAGCGTGTTGTTGTGAGCTGCAATTACCCACATTCCTGCTTCCCATCCTGAAGGAGGCGGAGCTTGATTGTGGCCTTGGAATTCCCCCCCAACCCCTCCTCAGACCGCATGGAAAGAGAATCCCCCTGACACACACACACACGCACACACACACACACACACACACGTTTAACTTACACTTCCTCCCCCGTTGGCCTGGCGGGGCTCCAGAAGTTATCTGGCAGTGTTTGTGCGCACAACAACCTTCCCGCTAACCTGTGAAGATACCAAACGGCGAGCGCTGAAGGTTGGAGAGAGAGAGCGCGAGTGTTTTTCTCAGCGGCTTACTCACATTTCACCAAAACACAAACCTCTGCATACCAGCTTTTCAGAGAGCAGGAGAACAATCCTTTGTGTTTGGAGGTCGCTGTCTGCAGATTTTGCAGACATCGAAGCTGTTCTGACAATCTTTCAAGATTTCAAAGACGTGTTGTTGTTTTTTTTTTTCCCGCGGCCCACAGAGAACCGCAGGATCGTTCAGTTTCTGTTAGAGCGTGAAAATCCTGAAAATTGCAGTTGGGATGTTTTCACACGACAGCAGAGATATTCAGCTGTTTACCTAATGGCTGTGTTAGGTGTCTAACCCCCTGGGGGAAGTGTGTGTGTGTGTGTGTGTGTGTGTGTGTGTGTGTGTGTTGGAAGAGGGGGTCCGGACACCAACCTGTTTTTCGAACAAGGCACTGTTCTCTCCTCTGCTGTTGCATGGCAACCGCCAGAGGTCAGAGCCACTTGAGATTTTAGAGGATTTTGGCGAATCAGAGCATCGGACTGTGGACACACACACACACACATACCATCCTCAGGGAAGGAGAGTATGTATGTGCGTGTGTGTGTGTGTGTGTGTGTGTGTGTGTGTGTTGGGTGAGTATGTGTTTTGTTCTAAAATGATGCCCACTGCCCAAATGGCAGCTGGAGCGACAGGAGCACAGATCTTGGCCTCGCAGGGCTGCAGGTTGACGGACAAAACCAGATCGCCTCACACACACACACACACACACGCACACACACACACACACTCGAGCCGCTGGATTTCAGAGGCCCGGCGGGATGAGCTTCAGGTACTGATGTTCTTTTTCGTGTCCAAAAATGTGTGGTATTTTGGATGTGAGTGGCTGTAATATCTGGCATGACGCCGCCCGGGGAGCGTCTGGCTGCTGGTTCTGTCAGGCGGAGCCGCAGCCGTGCAGCTGATGAAACGCTCTGCAAACCTCTGGCCTCGTGCTCGTGCTGCTGCGCTCCTAAAGCTGCAGAGCCACGCCGACAGAGACGCCGACAGCAAGGTGCTGGTGCCCGAGCAGAGGCAGAGCTGGCCTGGGAGACGCAGAGGCAGATCTGTGTGTCCGGAAGGTCAGAGGTTTGAATCCCAAACGCGGAAAAATGACTGAGGAACATGACGAGGCCAAATCCACACACATCCTGTTGATCTTTGTTATGTAATCTTTTCTTTCCTTTTTGTTTTTCTTTTCTTTATTTCCTCTGTTTGTGTAAATATTTCTCTTTTCTGTTTGTCGTTGGATATGAAATGACTGGGGCGAATGTAATGTAGCTGTCCTAGGAAAAAAAAAAAAATCTGTCCAGCAGAAAACAGGCCAGCACTGCGTCGCTCTCCAGCATCTGTGATTTTCCTGGCCTCCTATTGGATGTTGCACAACTGACCTGGCGCCACGCTGCGCTGTGATTGGCTGGGAGCTACACACCTGCCCCCAAAGGCCGACGCCCAGAAGAGTGCCGAGCTCAGCAAAACAAGAAAATCCAGGCAGGGTCTCTGCAGACACACACACACACACACACACACACACTGCTAATGGCTCACAGTCATGATGGACAGGATTAGGTTATAAATTGTTTTTGAGGAAAATTTCCATCCTCAAATTTGCTTTGATTATATTATACAGGGTGTCCATAAAGTCTCTTTACTATTTAACAAATTTATTACAAAAGCAAATGAATAGACAAATCTGTGGAAATTATTACAAAATGAGGCCTCATTTAATCCACCTCTATATGGGCACCATTAGTTGCATGAAGCTCATCAAGGTACTCGATGTCTTGCCATGTTGGCTGCAGCAGAGCCTCATCAATGGTGGCGATGGCATCAGTGATCTTTAGCTTCAGGTCGTTGATGTCCCGTATCTTTGTTCCATACACCATGGGCCCTATCTTGCGCCAGACTCCCTAAACCCGCTATTTGCGGATTTAGGATTTAGGAAGAGGCGTTCCCCCGTAAAAGTTGCTATCTTGTGCACCTCCCGCTATCCGCAAAACACCTGCGCTACCCGCTATATTATGCATAGGTGTGTTTTGGGCGTTACGCCAGTTAAACCAATCAGTGTGCCAGGTGCCATTGCCTTTAAGGGCAGGCTGCGCTATCCTAAATCCTAAATCCTAAACCCGCGATGGAGAGAGGGAGGTAGATTTTCTCAGGGCTTCTACTGAGGCTAAAGCAAGTTGGCTTTATATACATATTATATATTATATTATAGGCGAGTTAATTCGGGAGGTGGAGCCACATGTGTCCAAGTGGACGTGTCACAAGGTTGTACTGATTTGAGTAAAATCCCCGGGTCACACACCACACACAAGAGGCAGAGGTGGAACTATGTGTAAACTAATTTATTGACAAGATAGATTGGGCAAATAAAATATTAAAATAATAATAAAAATATAGCACAGCTGCTGGCTTATGATAAAACAATAAAACGTGCTGGCGTAAGTGTCCAATTAAAACAGTCTTTCCTCTAAACAGTCTATATGAGTAATATACTCAGTCCATTCCGGCGGCGTCCCGGTATCAGTCCGACCGTGTGCGTGGCGAGGCTCCGTCGGGGCGCACATTGAAGCCGCCTGGACGCGCTCTCCTAACAGCCCAAACTTTAGGGATAGCGGATAGCGGGTGGTCAGGACCACCCGCTATCCGCTATCCCTAAAGTGTGTGCGCAAGATAGCAACTTTAGGGATAGCGCATGAAACACGCCCACGACGCACCTCCAGGCGCAAATGATGCAGTCGGCATAACGGATAGCGGGTAGCGGGTGGCGCAAGATACCGTTTAGGGATAGCGGAAGTTCCTAAATCCGCAATTTGCGGGTAGCGGGTAGTGGCAGCGGATAGCGGGTGGCACAAGATAGGGCCCCATATCTTTAACAGAACCCCATAGAGAGAAGGCCAGGGGAGGGATATCTGGTGAACGAGGTGGCCAAGGAATTGGGCCACCTCTTCCCATCCTGTAGACATTTTTAGGGGTTTATTTAACCCCTGGATCAAGTCTGACAGTTCCTGAATCCCAGGACCGGGAATCAGGTTCTGCCACTTGGTCTCATGGGTTCACACTAACCCTGAACCTCCGGTGGAGTGTGTTGTCCCCCAGGTTTTAGGTTATTTTCTTCTATTGTTTAAATTGTTCATATAGTATTTTTCTATATTCCTTGTTTATAATGTTTATATTGCTCTTTGGTACTTATTATCTGTATATACTGTTTATAGTGTAAATTATGCTTCATATCTTGCTATCCACTTTGCTGCTGTAATACGTGAAATTTCCCCACCATGGGACTAATAAAGGAATATCTTATCTTATCTTATCTTATCTTATCTTATCTTATCTTAACAGAACCTATTTCATCAACAGGGTACCTGAAATACACAAATGCAACGTGATTAAAATCTGATCAACATATCTCATCAGTTGCTTTTGTAATAGATTTTTTAAATTGTAAAGAGACTTTGTGGACGCCCTGTGTTTTATGGTTTAGCAGGATGGAGCGTCGCACAAGACGTTCTGGTTGTCGGAGTATTTGGTGTCTCGGCGTCTGAACAGCGAAGTCAGTCTCTCCTCTGGCTTTGAGGTTAAAAAGTCACGGGGTGAAGGTTTAGACAGAAACATCAGTGAAAACAGTGTCAGAGTCCAGGAGAGCAGCGCTGCCGGAAAACACCACGGAGCTCGCTCGTCCCTCCATGTGTGACTCCGTGTTACGTTCAGGTGCTGGATTTCCCCGCCGCCGCCGCTGATGCTGACGCTGCTGCTGCTGGTGGTGTTGTTGTTGTTTTTGTTGTTGTTGTTGTTATCTTGTCCTGAAAAGACTTGAAGTGCGGTGAAATATTCCCAGATTTCCGGCGCAGGCAGCAAAGTGGAGCCTCCGCCCCGGTAATCAAGGCTGTGTGGTTTGGCAGGCGGCGTGCTGGAGGTCAGCCGGCATGAGCGTCTGAACGGCACGTATCATTACTGTAATACAGAGGAATGTGAGCACACACACACACACACACACACACACACACACACATGCACATGCACACCCTGTTTCACACACTCGATACACAACCAATTATGCTCCTGAGTGAACCGCAAACAAGCAGAGCTCTCTCACAAGCACACACACACACACACACACACACACTGCAAAAAGTCTCCATCCAAACAAGTAATATGCAATGTTTTTTTTTAAAGGTGCACTCCACAAAATCTATTAGTTGAATGTCATGTTCAGGCCTCTCGGACTGAATATGCAGATTTTGTGCGTTTGTCATTTCTTATTCTTTATTGTTGGTTTCATTACACTATATTTTATTCCCTTAAATCTTTTTTCTTTTTTTTTTTTTTTTTTCAATTTTATCCTATTTCAAGTCTTTAGATTTTTCATAACTCTGTATTTTCAGCACTTGGGGTTGCACTTGATGCATGACTTGGGCTATTTAAATAAAGCTTGTTTAATGTATTGATTGATTGTTCAGTCTAAAGAGTCCTCACCTCAGCTGAGCCTCGGCCATTTTGCATATTGCACCTATAATATAAGTGATTTTTATTATTATTATTTATATTAACAAGGTATTCAGTGTCATCCTCAATGTTCAAATCTTGTTTTTCTCCAAACAAGGTTTAAAAAATCTGCCAGTGGGATGAGATAATCCCACTTGTTTCCAAAATGCAGTTTCATTAATTTCAGGATTCAGTCTAAATGTGTTGAAATGCGGCAGAATGAGGCTCCAGGATCATGAAAATGACTTTTCATTCAAGAAAATTCTGGAAACGTGTTGATTAGCGTCAGAAACAAGTGGGATTATCTCAGATTATCTCATCCCACTGGTGGATTTTTATGATCTTGTTTGAAGAAGAACAAGATTTTAACTCTGAGTGATTTTTTTGCAGTGTGCTCACAGAGCGAGCCGTGGGTCCAAACCACCGAGCTGGTTCAGCGGCTCCCACGCTAAATCTCTCTTCGGTGACAACAGAAGCTCGGTAAACGTGGCTCCTGCCGAGCGGCCGGGACGTCCAGCGCACGAACACGAGGCGGAGGCTTCGGCCCGCAGACGAAACGATGCGTCTTCATTAGCAAGCAGCCGAGCCGCACGGCAGCAGCTTCAGCAAACACACCGTCAGAGAGGGAGGACAGGGGGAAAATAACAGAAAATATACACACTCACACAGGATCCTACTGGTTTCCATCAGGTGAAGCAAACAGGACAAACTGGACGGCAAAGAGCAAGAAGAGGCAAAGGTCAACATCAGACCCCTCCCCCAAAAAAACAGAAAAAAATATTCACAATATGACATTATTTCATGCTGGAGAAGTGTGGGAAAATTTGTCTTTTCACCAAAAAAAAAAAAAAAAATAAAATAAAAATAAATTAGGGGAACAACTGAGAGAAATCGACCCTTATTTACAGTGCAGCAAATTTTAATACAATTTAAAATATAGTAACAATAACAAGGAAAAGCAAAAGAAAAATGCCTACAAAAATAAAAGCTCATGTTAACAGCCAGCGACACCGAGAAATTTCCGTCTTGTAGTTCAATCTTAATTAATTCATTTTCACAATATGACATTATGCCACAGTATAGAAATTCATATTGCAGCAGTTGTGCTGTCGATTTCCATCTTTTATATGTTTCCTTAATATTTGCTCTTTTGCAGCCTCCGTTGTTTAATTTTCGGTTGATCGCCTGTTTTTATTGTGCAGTTTTTGTACTTGTTTTTAATCAGCTGTTTTTATTTTATTCTCGTTTTATCACTTTATCGTAAAGCAGATTGAGCCACACCCTGTGTATGAAAGGTGCGATATAAATAAAGAATTATTATTATTATTATTACTGTTATTATTATCATTATTACAGGTGCTATAAAGACAGTGAGGCCCTGAACGCAGCAGCGAGGAATGAATGTTTCAGTTTCAGCAGCTCTGGAGCTTCAGCTCCGTCTGGAAAAATGTTCTGAAGGAGCCACAACGACATGCGTTCTCTTTTTTTGTTGTTGTTGTTGTTTGTTTTTTGTTTGGTTGGTTTCACTTTCAGTTTCACTTTTCAGTCCGAAATGATGGAACTAGTTTCTCCCGTAGCACTGCCATCGTATCTCCCCTTTGAAATATGCAAACCAAAGATAAAATGTGCTTTATCAAACTGCCATTATTTTTTATTGAACTTGTTATAGCATGGGCTAATTATTTTTGGAATTATGCATGACTTCAATTTTGTAAATGAACGTTTTCAAAAAGATCTCATGTGCCCCCTGCAGTACTCCAGTGCACCACCAGGGGCACACGAGCCTCAGCAGAACGGCCCGGTGAAGCTCTGGTTCTCACTACAGGGACGCGTTAATGACCAAACCTGGATGTGTTACAGTCACGTGGAGGAACAAACACCTCGACGAGGTTCTATCAGCATCCACCTCAAACCGTCGCTTCACGTTTTCAACACGGCTGGAAGTTTCCAGAACATCAAAATGTCTGATTTTGATCGTGAACGAAACTTTTACAGCCTCCAGCTGCTCGAAACGTTTCTTCAGTTTGAATAATTATTTCATAAAACAAAGACAGCTGCAGGGCGACGGTCTGCCAGCAGGAGGCGCTGTGCTGCATGTGCATAAAGAGGGTTAAAGGCTCAGTACACCCAAATAAATTTGACCTGCAAAGCTGAAGGTTTCCTCCCCAAACTGCACCCATCAGCTCTGCTTCTACCTTTCTGTCTGAGTGGGATAATACATACGCTTGGCATTTAGTGTGTGTGTGTGTGTGTGTGTGTGTGTGTGTGTGTGTGTGTGTGTGTGTGTGAGGGAGTAGAGGTCATGCTGAGGCCAGTTCTGAAATGAAAAAGGCCTGGCTGGCTGAAACTGGCAGCCAGGCAGACACACACACACACACACACACACACACTCGCTCATGCCAAACCCATAGAGAGAGCAGGAATGCTGTTTGTCTCAGTTTCCTCCCCCTCGTTTCTCTGGCTCTCCTTCAGTTTCTTATTCACTTCCTGGCGTTTCCAGAAGTCTCGTTTTGTCTCTTTGTTCGAATTTTGTTTTTCTTCAGTCAAACTATGAAAAAAAAAGAAAGGAAAAGAAATCTGCCAGGGAGATGTTATAATCCCACTTGTTTGCAGTGCAGTTTCACTTCACTTTCTTGCTTCTTTTTCATGGTATTTTGCATTTTTTCTTTCTGCCTTGTCAGTATCAGGATGCTGAAGCTCGTAAAATATCGTTAAACGTTCGTCTCATTGGTGTTCGTCTGTGCAGCTCGCCTCAAAAGCAGCCAATCAGAAGCCAGAGTGTGACGGCGTGTTGCCGTGTGAAGCGTCTCAGCAGGTAAACATCAGTGTGTTTCCTCCATAGAGACGCGAGCATTTCCGGGCGGTTCTCCTCGCCATGGCAACCGCCGTAAACATCCGACTGATGTCATCGCATCAGCCGGAGAGTTTGTTTGAGTAACTTTATTAAATAAATGAATATTTTATTTCTAGTCATTTACTTCTAGTTATTCTGGTTATTTGCATACAACAACATATTAGAGGGACAAATAAAAAAAACTGGAGCGGGGGAGGCGGAGTGATATTCCAAGAAAAATGCTCCAAGATTAAATAAGTGAATTTGCAAGAAAAAACTCAGATGTTCTTTGAGGTTAAAGTAGTAAATTTATGAGAAAAAAAAAAACAAATTTATGAGAAAAAAACTCTGAAATTCCAAGAAAAACGACCAAATTCATGATTATAAAGTTGTAAATTTGCGAGAAAAAAACGCAGAAATCCTTAAAGTTGTAAGTTTAATTAGTTTTTTTTTTCTCATTCACATTATTTTCATGCAGTGTGCCTTAGTGCCACCAGCTGGACAGATCTCAGGATTCGACTTTGACTTCCTGCAAAATTATTGGTCCTTAATCGTTAAGGCCATAAAAAACTCAAAAAGTTATTTTGTTGAGAGAATTAAACAGCTCCTGATATTTTACCTGTTTGAACTGGAAAGTAGATCCGGCAGGTAGCTTCCACAGGAAACCTCCTCACAGCCGACCAGGAAGAAACCAGCTGCTCTGTTCTGACAGGAGAGACACAAATACAGCTTCCAAGTTTCCAGTTTACAATCTCAGAGATTAAAGACGCAAATTTCTGAGGAAAAAACTCACAAATTTCTGAGAAAAAAAGAGAAAATATATAGTCAGAAATTCTGAGATTAAAGTCACAAATTTACACAAAAAAGTCACAAATTTATGAGAAATTCTGGAATTATGAAGTCGTACATTTGTACGTACAGTTTTTTCTTGTAAATGTGTGACTTTATAATCTTAGAATTTTTAAGTGTTTTTTTCTCATAAATTTGTGAGTTTTTTTATCATAAATTCTGAGTGTTTTTTTCTCATAAATTTGTGAGGTTTTTTTTTTATCATAAATTCGTAGTGTTTTTTTCTCATAAATTTGTGAGGTTTTTTTATCATAAATTCGGAGTGTTTTTTTCTCATAAATTTGTGAGGTTTTTTTTTAATCATAAATTCTGAGTGTTTTTTTCTCATAAATTTGTGAGGGTTTTTTTTTTTTTATCATAAATTCTGAGTATTGTTTCTCAGAGCCACAGATGATTTTCTCAGATTCTCTAAATACATTTTCCTGTGAAAACCGAACCTGTCTCTGTTAGCTGTGCGCCAGCTCTCCCGACGTAAACAAACCCTTCATCGGTGACATCATTCGGAGTTTGACAGCCGTCGCCATGGTAACGGGAACCACCAAGAAATCCTCTTGGCTTGCCGTGAACCAAAAAGGCCCACGCCGGCTCTACTTCCTGTGGAGGTGTGCTGCAGGTGAGGAGACTCTGCTTGGTAACCCGTCACCATGGAAAACACTCTGTGCTGTGATTGGATGAGAGCTGTGTGTATGTATGTGTGTGTGTGTGTGTGTTTATCCATCTTCCCCCAGCCAGATGAAAGGCGGCGGTCAGAGCAGAGCTGCGTTGTGTAACAGGTTCATCCAGATTAATTCAAACGGAGCTTTATCGACACCGGCGAGGAAAACGCCTGCATGAAAATATTAGCGATTAGAAGCGAGACTCTTATGAAGGGACGCCGATGCAAAGTGACGCTGCATAAGTCAAAACAAAACTGAAAGAGAAATGCGCTGGAGGTTCGTCGGCGAGCTGCAGGAATGTTTGTGGCGTTCTGTCATTTGGCCGCGGTCGCTGTGGGCTCGCACAGCAACTCTCTTTCTGTTTGTTTTCTGAAAGAGCATTTTCTGGAGGCATTTTTTGCTTTAATTGGGCAGAGAGAGAGAGAGAGAGAGAGAGAGAGAGAGAGAGAGATGAGAAAAGACTGAAAGAATTCAAGGTCAGGATTTTCACCCCGCTGGATGAAAAGCTGATTTTGCTCCGGCTGATAAATGAGACCAACTCTGACATTTTATGAAATATCAAACATCCTGAGACACAGAAACGAACTCGGTCAAAGCCGACATGTTTCATTTTCTTTGCACGTTTTAACTGTTTGTGAGTTCACTCTTCGTTTGAGAGAGGAAGCTTCTGCTGCAGGGCTTCTCGTCTGTGGTTTGGTCGGGAAACATTGACGGGATACTTGGAGAAACTTGGCATGCAGACGGGTGAAGACGCTGACGACAGGAAGCTGCTAAACTTCTCCAAAATGTCTGGCATCAGATCTCAAAACTCACCCTGGTTGCTCTTGATATGCTTGTGAGATTTCTTGGAAGACATTTTCTCTGGAACAAACATGTTTTGCTCTCTGTGTCGGGGAATGTAAAAACCCCAGTCCAGTACAGTGTTAATGTCATTAAACATAACTCATGACACTGTGGTTATCTTTGGAGAAAAGTGACGTTCATGACCACTACAGTGTTACGAGGCTCAGACTGATTGTTCTGAACTCAATGACATGAAACGACCTCACATGACCTCCACTTCCTGTCAGACAGAGCGTCTTAAACAGTGGCCCAATCCCAATGTCCACCCTCACACACTCACTGACTTTGAGGCGCGCTCCCGCTAAGTCCGTGAGGGCTTCGGGTTGTCCCATTGACAAATCATGAAGTGCGTGAGGGATCTCTCCCTGACTTTTTGAGCCCTTAATGCACCCTTTCCGTAAGTGGGCATCTCTGCAGACTTAGGGAATTACCCATAGTTCATTGCATTGTGACATATGACATGATTCCCCTGGGGAAACCAGCTGGCGGCCGCGATAAAAGCAAAGTGAAACGAGCGAATTTGTAAACAATCCAATCCAATCCAATCCACTTTATTTATAAAGCACAATTTTAACAGACACAAGGTTTTCCGAAGTGCTGCACAAGATAACACACCACAGGATAACACAATAGAAGCAGAATAAAAAGGTAAAATACACAATAGGATAACACGATAAAATAAGATAAGATCAAATAAAATAAGATAAAATAATAATAATAATAATAAGAAAAGATAATATAAAATACTAAAATAAAATAAAATAATAATACAATTATAATTTAAATAGAATAAAATATGTAAAATGCAGTGCCCGCACAGCATCAAAAGAAAAAAAACATGGAGGGTGCAATCAGCAGTGACGCTGCAAAAAAGAAAATGTTCTCATGTGAGTATAATATTTTATATAAGATGGCCTTCAGAAACTAAGGAAATAAGCAGATAGGCAATGCATAGGCTATTTGTTTTTTATCTCTTGGCAAACTCATCAATGCCTTTTGTGAGAGTAGATCATTTTTTAATGCTGTTTTCACAACTCCTCAAAAATACCAAGCAAAAAACGTAAAATAAAAAGTCCCAAAGCTGCGATTGTGAGAAACATGATGCATCGCTGCTGACAACCAAACAAAGGGCTGTCCCATTCCCTTTTTACTACTTCAGCCCCTTGCAGCCTCACACACTCAGTCACTTTCCAGGTGCAGCTACTTAAGTCAGTGAGGGCTCAGGGCTCAGGGCTTAGGGAGGAGATTGAGATTCAGCCAGTGACATAAAACGTCACAAAGCTGTAAACGTCCTCTCTCATCCACCTGTCCCTACAAAATAAAAGTGTGTTTCTCTCCCAAACTGACATCCTATTGGTTTACATGTGTGAATGATCCCTATCTGCACCGTGTCCCGCCCACACTTCCTGTTTCAACAAGAAATTCATCAAATCAACAAAGTAAGAGTCCAGTTTACGGGGTCTGTAACACAGGGCCCTCAGTCTCTGCTGCAGTCCACAGCAGAGGACTCAAATGACCTGCAGGTACAAACCGCCTGGGACTTTATTCATTTCTTTGTTTTGTACCAACAAAAGAATCAAGATAAATGAGAATATAAAATAATGACTCGCTTATTTGAAAGACGACTAAGAGAATAAATATTTGCCTCTGTTTCCTCTGGAACATGTTTCCCCTCAGCGCTGACTTCCTCTCTGTCTGCTCTCGTTTTCTGTTGCATCTCCATCCTCCCATCTTCCCTCTCTCCCTCTCTCTCTCTTTGCTGTCACTCCCCTCCTCCTCCTCCTCCTCCTCCTCCTCTTCCTCTCTGCAGTGTCCTCCAGGTGTGACCAGCACAGGGCTCTCGACAGTCGCTGCTCGTGGAGAGCCATCATTTCACCCATTTTCTCTCTCTCTCTCTCCCTCTCTCTCTCTCTCTCTGTGTGTGTGTGTTGGTGGGAGAGAAAAGGGGGTTACTGCAGCTCAGGAATACATAATGGATCAAAGAGTGGAGATAAAAATAGCCGGGGCGGCGAGGAGGGATAGGTGATGGAGAGAGAGGGAGGGAGAGAGAGAGAGAGAGAGAGAGAGAGAGAGAGAGGGAGGGCAACAGCTTCAGGATGACAGGGAGGACAGATATCTGTGTTCACCTGCAGCAGAGAGCTGGACGGACGGATGGACGGATGGACGGACAGGACCGCTCAGATTAAAGTCAGGTGTTGAAAACATGAAAACATCTGCTCATTCATCTCCATGGTGGTGAACATCAGCCTCATAGTCAGAGTTCAAATCATGTTTTTCTTCAAACAAGATAAAAAAAAAAAAAAATCTGCCAGTGGGATGAGATAATCCCACATATTTCCAATGCAGTTTCAGGTATTTGGGGCAAGCAAGTATAAATCTGCTGAGACCAGGCAGGCAGAGGCAGCAATGAACTTCATTCAAGAAGCAGACGTCCTCCATCAGGAGGCTGAGGAAGGGGATTATAATCTCAGCAAGAGGAAAACACACACATTTTACATTTGGGGCATTTAGCTGAGGCCTTTTTCCTTCCTCAGAATCACAAACTGATCTTTACTGATCCCTGAGGGGACCCAGTGAAACTGACTTATAAAATCACCATCTCATATAGTCATAGTCTCATATTCACTGTTAGAAATCCTGTTTATGAAAAAAATCTGCCAGCTGGATGAGATAATCCCACTTGTTTCCGAAGCAGTTTCACTTGTTTCAGTCTAAATGTGTTGAAACGAGGCGGATCAGCTTCCAAGATCGAGAAAATGACACATGATTCCAGAACGTTCCCGAAACAAGCTGATCAGCGTCGGAAACAAGTGGGATTATCTCATGCCGCTGGCAGATTTTTTTTGACCTTGTTTGAGGAGAAAGGAGCGCGGAGCCGCGTCAGGCGAGGCGGAGGGACTCGGTGTCCCGCGGCGAGGCGCTCGGCCCGCAGCGAGCAGGAATGTGGATGAGGTGTTCTTCGAAAGTTGAGCCGGCCTGAGTGTTTCTGAGTGTTTCTGCAGAGAGGAACGGCTCGCCGGTGTGGAAACTCTCGGGAGAAGGTTACCGAGGAGGAAAATTTGCAAATGTCATCTGGTTATTGTGCTTGGCTCGCCGTAGCCGCCAATTAAAGTGACAGAGGAGCGGAGGGGCGGTCTGAGCGCTCCTCACCTTCACCTCCTCGTGAATTTCCCCTCAGATATTCTCTCTCTCTTTTACCAAACATGAAGCTGGGAGGACCTGAGGCTCTCTCCGTCAGCTGATCCCTGATGTCAGCAGTTTTAGCATCGCTGTTTTCCACATCATGTCAAGTTTGTTAAAAATGAGATTTATGTTAAATATTAAAAGTGGGATTGAATTTTGTGGCGTCACTGAGTTTGGCTCCGAGGTCTCAGAGGACAGAGCCGAGGACTCGACAGAGGGACGGACAAGAAAAATTAAAATATATATATATATTTTTTTTTATTATTATTATCGTGATGAACATGTTGACACTGTGACAATCTGAAGGTCTCTCTGTCAGCTGATTGCACTTTCACTGGGATTAAAAAGTGACTTTCACATGTCAGAGTGGAGCGTCCAATCAGAGCACACCTCAGTGTTTATTCCTCCCGCCCCCATTTGATTGACAGCTGCTCTCCTCCACTCAGCTCATCAGACGGCCGTGAGGAGCAGGAAGTGTCAGCCGCACAGAAATCCACCGTTTCCTCTCAGGATTATTTCAGCGAGCCGACGATCCGCCTTCAGTCTGATGGAGCCGAACCTCGTCAGCTGCAGGGAAAACATCAGCTAACATGTTAGGTACAGGAGAATGTTAGCTAACATGTTGTTAGCTTGGAAAACATCAGCTAACATGCTAACAAGGGAAACGTTAGCCAATGTGTTGTTAGCTTTAGGATACCATCAGCCGACATGTTGCTGCAGGTCCAGTTTCTGCTGGACGGGAATAAAACTCCATTTTATTTTCGTTTGTAACTCAGAGGAACGCTCCTGAAGAACCCTGATGAAGATGGTTCTTCATGAAGAACTTCAGAATGAGACTCAATAATGCCCATTTTCCACCAAAAAACACCTGGTGCTAGTTCAGAGCTGGTGCTAGAGCCGGTACTTAACTGGTTCCAACAAAGAACCGGTTTGGTTTTCCACCGGCCAACAGCCAAGCGGAGCCACGTCAGAGCCACGTCATGACGTCATCGTAAAACGTGATCACGTGGGTGTGTGAGACGCTTGCTCGGATTCACAATAACAAACATGGACGCCCCACCGTAGCGATGCAAATACTGCTCGTGTCTTTACAAGCCTACATTGCAGTCCAGAGGCGAAAAACGCAATTATTGCCGGCTACCCGTCGTATTTGTGGTCGGAACGAACGGTGAGTATGCTTAGCTTTACGTTTATAGCGATCGCTGCTCCCGTTTGAGTCTGTAAGTCCGCCCACCAATGACGTGGTGGGTCGCGTCATCGGTTCTTTCTCTGGCTCCCGTTTAGCCCCTGCTCGCTGTTGGTGCTTGCTTGGAACCGATGTGGAACCAGTTTGGCCGGTGCTTGGGCGGTGGAAACCAAAAAACTGGTGCTAAGTCAGGCACGGGCTCCGAACCAGCCCTGGTGGAAAAGGGGTATCTGAAAATCCACTTTTCAAACTGGGTTTACTGTCCATAGCAGTGGGAGCACTGGTGAGGTCACTGTGGTGAAGAAGACTTGGTTCTAAAAGACAGTTTGACCGTGCCAAGGATATTTGTGTGAGCGTGAAAACCCACCAGGCCTCCAGATCTGATGTTAGTGACCAGCGTCAGATCTCACCTGGCACATCGAGACCTCCGCCGCCACGTCACACTCCGAGGAGGAAACATCATCCACTCACATCTACTCATAAACGCAGAGATTATCAGTTTTGTAAGTAGCCCGTTACAGAAAAGAAAGGCACAAAAAGGACACCAGAGGGATTTTCACGGTCTCAGTCTGGAGGTCTTCAGTCATATTTTCCAGTCTTCGCCTGTTCCATCTGTTCTGTTTCTGCTCTCAACAGAAACATTAGCAGACCTCGACCTGAAAATGAACAGGATGGATGAATTCCTCTCTTCCACCAATCAAAGCGCATGATGGATTTGATCTTAGCGGTGTTTGGTGTTTAACTCGTTGTCATGATTTTTTTACAGACCACTCAAACCGGGCCGGTTATTAATCAAAGGTTTCAATGCAAAACTGTCTTCTGCATCACATATGGGAGGGTTGTCACATGAAACTGTGCGCTGCGTTTGGTTGCAGCCCGCCGGTCTCATTTATTTATGTATTCTGAGGTATTTGCGACATTGCTTGCTGTTGAATTCAGTCACAGATTTACAGATTTACAGAATGTGATGAGCTAACGGCTTTGTGCTTGAGGTCGTCCACGTCGACTCTCAGGCCACAACACCGGGTCTGAACAGAACACCTTCATTTCTGCATTTTGCCCCTCTGTCCACAATAAAACTGGACTTTCCTCCACCGAAAATGGAGCTTCTTGAAAACACTCTTTGCTTTGTAGCACAACAACAGAGGCACTGGTGGCGAGCCATGGATAATGTCATGTGACCCTGGCCCGAACCAAAACAAATGAAGTGGCGGGCAAAGTAATAAACTGTTGTTCTGAGGAAACTTGGCCTCTTTCACTTTGGTTCCTCCTCCCTAAGCCTCTTTGCCGACGTCGCTCCGGTACAGAAAGTGAACGTTTCTCCCGTTTCATCTGCGGCGAGCAGCGGCGGAGACGATCGGGCCGTCACGTTTATCCCGGCTGTTTGTGCGCGCCGGCTGTCAGGCCCTCTGAGCGTCACGGGCTTATCGGCCGCCGTCGGCGTCAGAATAAAGCGCCGTCTCTCGCCTCGCGCTCGCTTTGATGATAGCAGAGAGCCTTCAAAGCGCAGAGGGCACAGCAGGTCGGATTAGAGGCAACCGCGGTGAATCGCTTTCATTCAGGTCTGCAGATATGTGCAACGAATCATGGGACGTGTGCAGGCGTTCCCGGGCTCAAGGCGTCAGGGAGCTGGAGCAGTGCAGTGTGTGTTTACAGATTACATGTGTTTTTTTTTCCCAGTTTCAGATTAGATTTACAGATGCGGACTGCGTTTTGATACCAGGTGTAAATGAGGTCAGAACGCTGTCAAGTCATTTCATCTCATCTGCAATTTTTCTATTCAAATCAAGTCAAAAATCTGCCAGTGGGATGAGATAATCCCACTTGTTTCTGACGCTAATCAACTCGTTTCCAGAATGTTCTCAGGTGGCATTTTCTTGATCCTAATCTGTCTTATTCTGCCAGGTTTCAACAGATTTGACAGATTGAAACAAATGAAACTGAACTGGGAACAAGCGGGATCATCTACCACTGACAGATTTTTTTTTTTTTTACCTTGTTTGAAGAAAGATTTTAAGAGTTTTTCTGTGCAAACAAGCTTGATGCCAAATAAATCGCCACTTAACTTGCCGTTTTGTCAGTTCCTGTCAGCGCTCACTCAAAAATGCATTTTGAAAATGCTTTGAATTGTTTGCGGAGAAAAAAAAAAAATCTGCAGTTCTTCCTCTCTCAACACAGTAGGGTGTTTTTTGTTTGTTTGTTTGTTTGTTTTATTCAACTGACGTCCCATTTGTCCCCACAGATGCAGCGATATCTTTGTGGGCTTTGTTTCACTTCTGTATGATTTATGAAGTTGAGCAGTGAAACTCCAGAAAGCGCCGTCTTAAAGCTGCTAATCGACAGTCTAACAGTGTTTTGCTGTCCTCATTATCCTGACATCACGTTCAGAGGACTGCTAATCGTCTCCAAAGACTACAAACTGGAAAACTTCCCAAAGATGTTGGAAAAATCCTCCGTCCTGCCTGCCAGTAACCAGCACTCGGAGTCAAAGCTGAAAAATGAGATTTTTTTGTCTTTAATAAATCTCAGCAGAGTTAATGGTGTCCAAGAATTACACTTGGCACATTCGAGATAGGCTGGAAAGGCCTCAACCGTAAACCATAAGCTTTCACTCAATCCAACCCCCCCCTCCTTCTTCTTCTACTTCTTCTTCTTCTTCCTCCTCCCATAAGGAATAGTTAACTCCTGGGTTTTGAGTTTTTGTGTGCGCTCCAGGCCCCCATCATCCTGGAAACACAACAGAACGGGACGGAGCTGTGTAACCGGAGAAAAGCGAGTATCCGCTCCGGTCATTGAAGCTCCGCGAGGCCAAATGAGAAACAAATGGCTGCTTCTTTAGCCGCCTCTGGCCGGCGTCCCAGACTCCTCGTCCTCCTCCAGAGTCTGGCGTCTGTTCCCTTCAAAAGCAGCTCTGCATCGGCGCAGAGAAAAGAGAGCCGGGCGCTCTTCCGTTCACAAGGTATCGTATCGCGAACTCGCTCGGCCTTATCGGGTGGGAGCCATCAACTCGGCCTCAGCCTCTGCCAAGACGGTTTTAAATAGAAAGGGGGGGGCGTCTCAGGTAATTTCCCCTTCGCCGCCTGGTTAACCTTAGGATTTAGAGGCCGGGACGATTCACCGTTTGGGCAAATGCAACCTGCTTGATTTGGTTCCCTGACTGACAAGGGAGCCAATTGGGTCTGACGATCAGCAGGCTTATCGAAGGCCGTTGGCGGACTGGAGGGAAAAGCTGCTTTGCGAGCGTGTAGATACCGTCTGCTTGGTCACCGAGGGTCAAAGGTCAACATGTCACATGGTCACGAGAAGCTTGTGACCACAGCAGACAGAGAGGATTGGATCATGATGCCTTGGAGAGAAGATTTGATAAGAGTCATTAAGTCTAAAGGTCAAGATGAATGAACTTGGAGGCAGCAAAGCTTTCAAAGTGACTTTTGTCTTTGTCCCAGGGGCGGGGCGTCATTAAACCTGTCACTCAAAACAATAAACACTGATTTGTGGCGTGTTAAACGCTAGTTTGGGACAGGAAACCCAAACAATAGATCTAAGGGAAGAGGAAACGGACTCGGGGTTTCCTCCTCACTCTGATTGTGGTCAAAAGTTCATGCAGCGGTGCTCGTTTCTGCACCCAAACAGCGCCGCTCATGGACACGTTTCCTGCCCGGACGCCTCGTGCCCAAACCAAAGGCAGCGCCAGATAAGGACCGTCAGCGAGCGTCCGTGCACGCCGAGCTCTTCCCTGGCAGCACAGCACAGACCTCACCTTCGCCATCTGACCTCATTTTCCTCATTTTCCTGGAAACCGACAGGGAGGAGCCGCTCTGTTCCCGGTAATCTGTGCGGCGTGGCTGTGGCTTGGCGAGGGTTTATCGATTCTCTGGAACTGCGGGCGTTTCCATTACCTAGAGATTACCTAGCGGGCGCTGACCCACTTCAGCTGTGTTGTGTTTTGTAAGACGACGGGAGGATCTCCGCTCTCACTAAGAGTCTTCCCCCGCCGTGAACTTTGACCTGCAAGGAGGAGAATCCCTCGACGGCAAGCTGGTCCACGAAGGTTTAAAGACGCTTACGGCGCTCCGACTGACGCAGCAGGTCGGCCGATTCACAGGGGAAAACCGCCTCCTCACAACCACCACTGATTTAGAGAATGACTTCCACACTGCAAAAACTCAAAATCTTACCAAGAAAATTTGTCTTATTTCTAGTCAAAATATCTCATTACACTTAAAATAAGACATGATCACCTAAGAAATAACTTGTTTTAGACAATTTTAACTTGTTTCAAGCTAATTTTCACTTTTCCCACTGGCAAATTTTGCAAATTTTCACTTGAAACAAGTGAAAATTGTCTAAAAACAAGTTACTTCTGAGGTTATTGTAAGTGTAATGAGATATTTTGACTAGAAATAAGACATTTTGACTTGAAAAGACAAATTTTCTTGGTGAGATTTTGAGTTTTTTGCAGTGCAGCCGTCAGCAGGAATCTGCCGCCACGTTGGAGGACTGAGTGATGACAAACATGGGAGATGGTTGTGGTTTGGTTTCTTTATTTATGCAAGAAACTCTCAAAGAGTTTACTCTCATGTGATGTGGCTGATAGTTTCCATAAGGCAAGGAAGATAAAAGATAGGCAGACCATATGGAAAATATTGATCGGGTAGGAGAAGTGATTTCAGGGCTTTTCCTACCAGGACTGGAATTATACATTATACAAAGTAAACTGGGACGGATGAGGGAGGTCAGTCATGTGACGGTGCATTCAAGTCCTGTGGGAAAGACAGGAGGCCGCGATGAGTAAAGAACACATGACAGTGGAGTTTTATTCTGCAGGGTTTACCTCAGTGTGACTGTACGGATCGACACGGTGTGGCCAGTGGCACCAGAGGCGCGAGTTTGATGCCATGGTGACCGTAAAGCCCCGCGACGCCGCCACCGCCCAGCTGACTGCTGCTGCCTTCACTGTCCTGTTTCTGGTCGGGAAAAACAGGCAGCAGATGAAATCCAGACGCCCAACTCCAAAACCAGCAAAGACGTTTTTCACTGAACGTCCTCCTGACCTCCAGCAAATGAACGAGAACACACACACACACACACACACACACACACCCGCTTTCGCCTCACAAAATCAGATAATTTGATGAAGATGCTGCTGATATTGACTTTGGGAGTTTGGGGAGCTGCAATAAGCTCTGCAATGTTTTCCTCTCTCTCTCTCTCTCTCTCTCTCCCTCTCTCCCGGGCACCCTGAGGTCCAGAGGCCTGCTGGGAAATCTTGCGTGCGTGAGGAAGATTTCGCGTGGAGTCGTTGTTGTGGGTCGGTCGCGGGCCGTGACCCCGTGCGCTCCACGGCCCGAGGATCAGCTCCGCCCGCCCACCGCCCGGCGAGAGAGAGAGGCTCTCCTATCACTGCTGTGCTTCAGCGCATTCCTGTGTGTGTGTGTGTGTGTGTGTGTGTGTGTGTGTGTGCATATATATCTGAATGTGTCGACCCATGTGTTTTTTAATTTTACGTGTTTTGGTGCACATTTAGTTTCTATTAGCACCAAGTGTGTGTGTGTGTGTGTGTGTGTGTGTGTGTGTGTGTGTGTGTGTGTGTGAGTGTGAGTGTGTGAGTGTGTATCAGAGGGGTTAACGGGGTCGACCGGTACGTAAGTCCAAATCCCCTGTAATCTTACTCGGCCTTGACACACACACACACACACACACTCTCACACACTCACACACACATACACATGCACACATGCACACGTTACTCCATTATACGTGTGTGTGTGTGTGTGTGTGTGTGTGTGTGAGTGTGTGTGTGTGTGTATTTGGTCAAAAATTCTGTCAGCATTGGCTTTTTTTCAGCTGAGGGACTAACCACTCAGGCAACTGTAGTGCGTCTGTACTATATGTCAAACACACACACACACACACACACACACACACACACACTCAGTCTGAGGCTTTCAGGGATTTCGAGAATGTGTGTTTCCAGGAAATTGTACGTTTATGTTTCTCCTCCTGACCTATGTAACTGTTTCATTTGGACCTCAGCCACACACACACACACACACACACACACACACACACACACACATACACACACATATACACACTGTTACTAAATAGGAAACCCTGTATCAGTTGTAGTGTAGAGACTTTTACTGTGAAACAGTCTCATCACATGTCTGAGCCCAGACTCCATGTTTGTTGCTGAGTGTTCATCTCTTTGAGAGATAAGGCCACCTGTTAATCAAACAGTGTGTGTGTGTGTGTGTGTGTGTGTGTGTGTGTGTGTGCTAGACCATTAGGTTGGTGTTCAGGGTGGTTGCTAGGTGCTACGTTGCTGGATGGTTGCTAGGCAGTTGTTATGGTGTTCGTGGTGGTCATTAGGGCCTTGCTAGGTGGTTGCTAAGGTGTACAGGGTAGTTGCTAGGGTGTTGGTAGGTTGTTGCCATGGTGTTCGGGGTGGTTGCCTAGGTGTTACCAGGCAGTTGCCATGGTGTTCTGGGGTGGTTGCTAAGGCTAAGGTGTTGCTAGGGGGTTGCTATGATGTTCACAGCGGTCGCTAGGGTGTTGCTAGGCAGTTGTGGTGGTCGGGGTGGTTGCTAAGTGGTTGCTACGGTGTTTGGAGTGGTTGTTGGGGGTTGCTAGGCAGTTGCTATGGTATTCAGAGGGTTGTGATGGTGTTGCTAGGCATTTTCTATAGTGTTCTGGATGGCTAGTAGTCAGTTGCTATGGTGTTCAGGCTGGTTGCTAAGATGTTGCTAGGCAGTTGCTATGGTGTTTGGGGTGGCTGGTGGGGGCTCGGTAGGTGTTTGCTCTGGTGTTTGGGGTGGTTGTTAGGGGCTTGCTAGGCAGTTGCTCTGGTGTTCAGGGTGGTTGCTAGGGTGTTGCTAGGTGTTTGCTATGGTGCTCCGAGCTGTTGCTAGGCTGTTGCTAGGTGTTTGGGGTGGTTGTTAGGGGCTTGCTAGGCAGTTGCTTTGGTGTTCAGAGGGTTGTGATGATGTTGCTAGGCATTTTCAATAGTGTTCTGGATGCCTAGTAGTCAGTTGCTATGGTGTTCAGGCTGGTTGCTAAGATGTTGCTAGGCAGTTGCTACGGTGTTTGGGGTGGCTGTTGGGGGCTTGGTAGGTGTTTGCTCTGGTGTTTGGGGTGGTTGCTAGGCTGTTGTTACATGTTTGCTATGGTGTTTGGGGTGGTTGTTAGGGGCTTTGCTAGGCAGTTGCTCTGGTGTTCGGGGTGGTTGCTAGGGTGTTGCTAGGTGTTTGCTATGGTGCTCCGAGCTGTTAATCGGCTGTTGCTAGGTGTTTGGGGTGGCTGTTGGGGGCTTGGTAGGTGTTTGCTCTGGTGTTTGGGGTGGTTGCTAGGCTGTTGTTACATGTTTGCTATGGTGTATGGGGTGGTTGTTAGGGGCTTTGGTAGGCAGTTGCTCTGGTGTTCGGGATGGTTGCTAGGGTGTTGCTAGGTGTTTGCTATGGTGCTCCGAGCTGTTAATCGGCTGTTGCTAGGTGTTTGGGGTGGTTGTTAGGGGCTTGCTAGGCAGTTGCTCTGGTGTTCGGGGTGGTTGCTAGGGTGTTGCTAGGTGTTTGGGGTTGCTGTTGGGGAATTGCTAAGTGTTCGCTAGTGGTGATCTGGATGTTTGGTAGGCTGTTGCTATGGTGATTTGGGTGGTTGCTAAGGTGTTGCTAGGCGGTTGCTATAGTGTTCTGGGTAGCCAGAAGAGGGTTGTCAATAACTGACAACCCTCAGACTTTGATTCAAGTAGAAAGTGACATGCATCTTTCCTTTCCTGTCACATAACAAACACTCTGATCACACGGAATCAAAAGCAACCAGATAACTGACCGATCTGCAATCAAACACAACACCGCAACGCAAACGCAGCTGGAAACCAAACTCCTTTTTTCATGTTAAACCACATGAGTCATTCTGCCAAAATATGTCAAAGTGTTTCAAAAGTCAAACATCAAAATGTAAGCAGGTTGAAAAAAACAAATGAAAATGAAAAAAAAAACAATAATTGTCTGTCTCTAGAATATTGTTTTATTCTTTCATTTCCGACACATCAGCTTGTTTTCCACTTTCTGTTTTGACGTTGCTTTTGGCTGGCTTGCTAACGAGCTAGCTCGCTAATACCTGTATGGAAACGATCTGAGCAGCTGATGAGGGAGGAGGAGGGGGCGGGGCCATGCAGGAGGGGGCGGGGCCAGGCAGGTGTCCTGAGGTGCTGATAGTGCGGGACGCTGCAGTGCATGTTGGGGTTTGTAGTATAGACACTGTGGACATTATGAAACCAGGCTGGTATTAATGGTAAATCAAACATCATCTTGCACGGGCCTTGAGTTTGACATGTGTGCTCTAGTGCCACCTTGAGGCCAAAATGTAAAAACAAAACCCACTGCTTCCCCCAGCGTGCAGCAAGCCAGCGGGGCAGCAGCGGCACAGCGCCTGTCCTACATTTATAGTTAACCTGAATTCTTTCTTGCTCTATGTGTGTGTGTGTGTGTGTGTGTGTGTGTGTGTGTGTGTGTGCACAAGCTCTGCTGATTTCTGAGTTTGACACCAAAACTGAATTTTTAATAAAACCACAAAACCACAGCAAAGAAGAAAAACAAGCATCAAGCGACATGAGAGCAGCCGCCGCGTCTTTGTTTATCATCACTGATGTGTTGTTTTCTTTTCTTTCCATGTGTGTGTGTGAGTGTGTGTGTGTGTGCGCGTGTGAGTGTGTGTGAGTGTGTTAATGTTACTGAGTGATGGTAAAAAATCTTCCATAAAGTGAATGAAGTCAGTAAAACAGAACGAGCAGAAGGTCACACATCGACCTCTGCAGTAAGTTGATCCTGCAACACTCATGTTCACACACACACACGCACACACACACACACACACACACACACACACATCTTTTGTCCTCTGAGCTGCTGCTAAATCTGGTGGGAGGTTACGGGGTCAAATTCTGCATTCCTCAGTGTGGTTAAATCCCCAAACACACACACACACGCACACACACACACACACACACACACACACTGGCTCACAGGAATTTGCATGTAAATCACAGAGTCACATCATTATAAACATTGACTCACTGAGCGTCACCTGATCAGCAGCCACATGATTCACATCTGTTTTTATTGTTGTGTGTGAAATAAAAACATTAGAGATGCATCATAGTCATTTCTTTAAAATGGTTCAATATTATCATACATATATTTATTCATTCATTCATTCATTCATTCATTCATTCATTTTCCATGCCGGCTTATCCCCTGTGCTGGGTCTCAGGGGCTGGAGCGTATCCCAGCATGCACCGGGTGGAAGGCAGAGAGACCCAACGGGCTATTATATACTGAACGATGCATGCATAATAAATATGTATAATTATGATGTTAAACTGCAACACGAAAGAGGAATTCTGCCTTCATTTTTTGCATGAATTTGTTCTGTTTTTCAACAAACTGAAACTGGATATTTTTCTGTTTTCCTGCTGCTGCAGTTTGCACCTCCTGTGATTTTGTCTTACGTTTTAAAAATATATTTATATAACTTTTCAGAGTGTGAGTGTGAGCGGTGTGTGTTTCTGCAACCCGCCTGCTGGGCTCTCACTGCCGTCGCTGTATCCTGTTACTACACTTTGTTGTTGTTGTTGTTGTTGTTTTTTCCTTCTTGTCTCCGAGCAAAAAGCCTCAGTGGCTTCAAAACACCAGCCGACATTTTCACGCCTGCAGCGGCTTCTTCTCCTTCTTCTTCTTCTTCTTCTTCTTCTTCTTCTTCTTCTTCTTGCTGTTTACATGAGCGGACGCTGCAGCTCCACATGGCTCTGTTTACACACACACACACACACACACACACACACACACACACACAGCATGGGAGGAACAAACAAGCCTGGAAATCTAAACAGAGGCTTGTCATTTGGAGGAGTCATCATTTCCTGTTAGCCCACCCTCCCCCCTTCCTCAACACCCCCCTCCAAGATCTTAAGCTGATGGAAGTGTGTGTTTTCTCGTCTGTGTGTGTGTGTGTGTGTGTGTGTGTGTGTGTGTGAGCCGATGGGAAACTCCAGCCGAAGCTCAGCCAACTCCTCACTAATCCCCCAAAGACTCCCAGAGCCGAGGAGGAGGAGGAGGAGGGTGTGTGTGTGTGTGTGTGTGTGTTGGGGGGCTCAGGCTGCATGTTGCTACACGTCCCGGTGATGGAGGGTCCCACACCGAGCGGCGGGCCCACCCATATCTCCTGCTCTGCTCCTCTGCCTGGCCGGCGGCCCCACAGGAAGGAAATTCCAGCCGGCGGACTACATTTCCCAGAGTGCACGCTGCCTCCACCGTGACCCCGAACATGAAACTCTGCATGTGGGAAATGCACGGAGGGAAGGATGGATGGATGACTTTTTCTTTATTCATCACCTCAACCTTTATTTATACTCGCCAATCATCTAATCATTCATCAGTGAGAGGAGAGCAGCCTCTGTTAGTCATGAGTCAGCACAACGTCTGGGTTAAGGTTAGGACTGAGTCATGGTTAACGTTACAAAACGCGAGCTAACGCTGTATAAGCTAGCTAAAAAACGAACACGGCTTTGGCTTCACACGGGACTCTGCTGACTGTCCAGCCCACCCAGCGCCAACCTCGTGTTTTTTACTCCTTTTACTTCGGTACATCACATTTTATTACGTCACGTTTTACTAGGTCTCACCTTACTTTGTAACATTTTATTTCATCACATTTTACTTCGTCACATTTTATTTCGTCATGTTTTACCACGTCGCAATTTACTAAATCTAATTTTACTACATCTTGTTTTACTAAATCTCGTTTTACTAAATCTTCTTTTCACTACATCCTGTTTTACCACATCTTGTTTTGCTACATCTTGTTTTACTGAATCTCGTTTTACTAAATCTTCTTTTAACTACATCTTGTTTTACTACATCTCGTTTTACTAAATCTCCTTTTACAACATCTCGTTTTATAACATCTTGTTTTACTAAATCTTGTTTTACTGAATCTTCTTTTTACTACATCTCGTTTTACTACATCTCGTTTTACTGAATCTTCTTTTTACTACATCCTGTTTTACCAATTCTTGTTTTACTACATCTCGTTTTACTAAATCTTCTTTTCACTACATCCTGTTTTACCAATTCTTGTTTTACTACATCTCGTTTTACTACATCTTGTTTTACTAAATCTCGTTTTACTACATCTCGTTTTACTACATCTCGTTTTACTACATCTCGTTTTACTACATCTCGTTTTACTAAATCTCGTTTTACTAAATCTCGTTTTACTACATCTCGTTTTACTACATCTCGTTTTACTAAATCTTGTTTTACTAAATCTCGTTTTACTACATCTTGTTTTACTAAATCTCGTTTTACTAAATCTCGTTTTACTAAATCTTGTTTTACTAAATCTCGTTTTACTACATCTCGTTTTACTACATCTCGTTTTACTACATCTCGTTTTACTAAATCTTGTTTTACTAAATCTCGTTTTACTACATCTTGTTTTACTAAATCTCGTTTTACTAAATCTCGTTTTACTAAATCTTGTTTTACTAAATCTTGTTTTACTAAATCTCGTTTTATAACATCTCCTTTTATTACATCTCGTTTTACTAAATCTCCTTTTACTACATCTCGTTTTACTATGTTGCATTTTATTACATCTTGTTTTACTACATCTTGTTTTACTTCATCTCATTTTACTTCATTACTTTACTTTACTTACATTTTGTTTTATTTGGTCTTGTTTTACTTTCTTCATTTTATGTTGTGTTATTTGTGACGTAACGTGGCAGCGTGACATTTCGTCCTCCTCTTGTTTTGCGTTAACAGAAACATTTTTCCTGGAACTGGTTTGATTCGGAGAAGCTGCCGTGTCGAACATGATATCGTCTGGTTTTTCAGTTCAAACACCGACGACAGTTTCCAGATAAAAATCGGTTGCTTGGCAACATGGGACACGCAGTAGTGATGCTGTTTCCCATGATGCAGCGGGGCACTCTGGTAGGAAAACAACAGGCAGACGAGCTGCTGCAGGATGGAAATAAACTCCACTGTTGTGTATTATTCATTTATCCTTACAAGCCTTACAAACACTGTCAGTGTGTGTGTGTGTGTGTGTGTGTGTGTGTGTGTAAAGCTCCAACACTGTCACGTCTCCCAGATATCAACTTATCTCAGTTTGTCATGCTGCTCTGCTCTCAGTGTGTTTCCCTGTGAGTGTGTGTTGGGCTCTGACTGAGCCAGTGTATTCTCTCAGAGTGTGTGTGTGTGTGTGTGTGTGTGTGTGTGTGGACGCTGTGCTGGAGCAGCAGCTACCCCTGCTGGATCTCCCTGGTCAGTGCCATGAGTCATGGTTAACGTTACAAAACGCGAGCTAACGCTGTATAAGCTAGCTAAAAAACGAACACGGCTTTGGCTTCACACGGGACTCTGCTGACTGTCCAGCCCACCGAGCGCCAACCTCGTGTTTTTTACTCCTTTTACTTCGGTACATCACATTTTATTACGTCACATTTTACTAGGTCTCACCTTACTTTGTAACATTTTATTTCATCACATTTTACTTCGTCACATTTTATTTCGTCATGTTTTACCACGTCGCAATTTACTAAATCTAATTTTACTACATCTTGTTTTACTAAATCTCGTTTTACTAAATCTTCTTTTCACTACATCCTGTTTTACCACATCTTGTTTTGCTACATCTTGTTTTACTGAATCTCGTTTTACTAAATCTTCTTTTAACTACATCTTGTTTTACTACATCTCGTTTTACTAAATCTCCTTTTACAACATCTCGTTTTATAACATCTTGTTTTACTAAATCTTGTTTTACTGAATCTTCTTTTTACTACATCTCGTTTTACTACATCTCGTTTTACTGAATCTTCTTTTTACTACATCCTGTTTTACCAATTCTTGTTTTACTACATCTCGTTTTACTAAATCTTCTTTTCACTACATCCTGTTTTACCAATTCTTGTTTTACTACATCTCGTTTTACTACATCTTGTTTTACTAAATCTCGTTTTACTAAATCTCATTTTACTACATCTCGTTTTACTACATCTTGTTTTACTAAATCTCGTTTTACTAAATCTCGTTTTACTACATCTCGTTTTACTACATCTCGTTTTACTACATCTCGTTTTACTACATCTCGTTTTACTAAATCTCGTTTTACTACATCTCGTTTTACTACATCTCGTTTTACTACATCTCGTTTTACTAAATCTTGTTTTACTAAATCTCGTTTTACTACATCTTGTTTTACTAAATCTCGTTTTACTAAATCTCGTTTTACTAAATCTTGTTTTACTAAATCTTGTTTTACTAAATCTCGTTTTATAACATCTCCTTTTATTACATCTCGTTTTACTAAATCTCCTTTTACTACATCTCGTTTTACTATGTTGCATTTTATTACATCTTGTTTTACTACATCTTGTTTTACTTCATCTCATTTTACTTCATTACTTTACTTTACTTACATTTTGTTTTATTTGGTCTTGTTTTACTTTCTTCATTTTATGTTGTGTTATTTGTGACGTAACGTGGCAGCGTGACATTTCGTCCTCCTCTTGTTTTGCGTTAACAGAAACATTTTTCCTGGAACTGGTTTGATTCGGAGAAGCTGCCGTGTCGAACATGATATCGTCTGGTTTTTCAGTTCAAACACCGACGACAGTTTCCAGATAAAAATCGGTTGCTTGGCAACATGGGACACGCAGTAGTGATGCTGTTTCCCATGATGCAGCGGGGCACTCTGGTAGGAAAACAACAGGCAGACGAGCTGCTGCAGGATGGAAATAAACTCCACTGTTGTGTATTATTCATTTATCCTTACAAGCCTTACAAACACTGTCAGTGTGTGTGTGTGTGTGTGTGTGTGTGTGTGTGTAAAGCTCCAACACTGTCACGTCTCCCAGATATCAACTTATCTCAGTTTGTCATGCTGCTCTGCTCTCAGTGTGTTTCCCTGTGAGTGTGTGTTGGGCTCTGACTGAGCCAGTGTATTCTCTCAGAGTGTGTGTGTGTGTGTGTGTGTGTGTGTGTGTGTGTGGACGCTGTGCTGGAGCAGCAGCTACCCCTGCTGGATCTCCCTGGTCAGTGCCGCTCTCCTCACTCAGAGCTCTTCTTCCTCTGCTGCACAGGATCTCCTGTGGCAACGAGCATCTGCAGGACAGAGGAGAGGAGGAGAGAGGAGGAGGAGGAGAGAGAAGGAGAGAGGAGGAGGAGGAGAGAGGAGGAGAGAGGAGGAGGAGGAGAGAGGAGGACAGAGGAGAGAGGAGGAGAGAGGAGGAGGAGGAGAGAGAAGGAGAGAGGAGGAGGAGGAGAGAGAAGGAGAGAGGAGGAGGAGGAGAGAGGAGGACAGAGGAGAGAGGAGGAGAGAGGAGGACAGTGGAGAGAGGAGGAGGAGAGAGGAGGACAGAGGAGAGAGGAGGAGAGAGGAGGACAGAGGAAGACAGAGGAGAGAGGAGGAGAGAGGAGAGAGGAGGAAGATGGAGGAGAGAGGAGGAGAGAGGAAGAAGATGGAGGAGAGAGGAAGACAGAGGAGAGAGGAGAGAGGAAGACAGAGGAGAGAGGAAGACAGAGGACAGAGGAGGAGGAGAGAGGAGGACAGAGGAAGACAGGAGAGAGGAGGAGAAGAGAGGAAGACAGAGGAGAGAGGAGGAGAGAGGAGGACAGAGGAAGACAGAGGAGAGAGGAGAGAGGAGGAAGACAGAGGAGAGAGGAGAGAGGAGGAAGACAGAGGAGAGAGGAGGAGAGAGGAAGAAGATGGAGGAGAGAGGAGGACAGAGGAGGAGAGAGGAGAGAGGAAGACGGAGGAGAGAGGAGGATGAAGGAAGACAGATGAGGACAGAGGAGAGAGGAGGAGGAGAGAGGATGGAGGAGGAAGATGGAGGAGAGAGGAGGGAAGAGGACGGAGGATGGAGGAGGACAGACAAGGACAGAGGTCTCTCTCTCTCTTTTTCAATTGCTCGAACAGGTCATCCCTCCATTCTTTCTTTCTTTCTTTCTTTCTTTCTTTCTTTTTCTTCTCTCTGTGTTTTCTTGAAAGGTTTTATTAGTAACTTTGACACATAAAAAGTTTTTCCTGTGGTGAAAAAAAAAAAGACATGTTGTTTTGTTTTTCTCTTTTCCTTTCAGTTTGAATCTGATCTATGATCTTGTATCCGTCAGCGTCTTTCAAGGGAAAATGAAAAGAGAAGAAAAAGAAAAGAAAGATGCAGTGATGTTAAACACATTATTATTATTATTCCTTCAAGATGTCCATGAAAGAACTGATGTCGTCTTTACAGCTAGAAGCTCAGATTTTGGAGGTTTTGTGGAGCTCCTGAAGGCAGCATGCGTCAGCAGACACGGAGGCAGGCGGTTATGAAGTCAAAAATTATGACCTTCATCCAGAAAATTCATTTTGTTGCTTCCAAATTTAAAAGCTGCTGCTCGTCTGCCGGCAAGAAAACCTTCAGAAGTCGTTCACGAGCATTTAACCCTTTAAAGTCTGAGCAGAAACACAACAAACAGTGCAAGGAACTAGTGACAGGTTCCAAGATAAACACCTGGAAAAGAAAAGAAAAGAAAAGAAAAGAAAAAAAGAATTATTAGAGAATTATCAAAAAAAGGAAAATGCCAGAAAATTAGATGTATAATTATTATAAATAGTATGTATTGTATATATGTTTTGTAATTGTATTTTTTTTTTTTTTTTTTTTTTTTGGCTGATATTGGTCTGGTCTTTATTTTTTTTCATGTCATTTCTGTATTTTTTTTTCTTGCAAATTTTTCGTAACTCTTTACTTTCTTTTTGGCTCGTTCCCTGTTGAGTTGCTGATTGATTTTTTTCCCCAGGTTTCTTAAACACATCAGACGACGAGGCTGTTTTATCAGTCTTTGTGTGTCCAGACAAAAACACAACCCAGCTCGTTTGTGCAGCAGCTGACCAGGACCTGCAGACCACTAGCGCCCTCTAGTGGTCCACTAAATGACAGCACTGTGGTGTCGCGTTGAGGGACTCCACGTAAAGCAGCTGCTGACCTTTCCAAAACCTGAACAATAACCTTTTTCTAACCATAACCAGCTGTTTTTAGACGTGCCGCGAGGTAAAGAGGCGTCTGTCTGGTTAAAAACAACGTGATGGAAATCACATCTGTGGTCACAGCTCCTGAACGCTTCATTTGGAGCCTTCTGATTGGCTGTTTTTTGAACCTGTGCTTATTATCCACCTGCAGGCGCTGCTTCCAACATCAGACAGTAAAGATGAACCAACCAGCAGATATGAGCATGTGCAGCAGCGTCCGTCCTGACACAGAGCCCTGAGTCACTGAGGAGGGACTTCATGAAAGAAAATGAGAAATTCTTGCTGCAAACGGCCCAGTCGCCTGTGATGCTGATCTTCTGCAGTCGACTCATGACGCTGCTTTTTCCCAACGGTGCTTGAAGGCAGCGTAACGTGCCTGCCGTGCAGCAACATGCAGCTTTAAGATCGCTCACTTTCCCTCGTTGACCCCACACTGCAGAGTGTGTGTGTGTGTGTGTGTGTGTCAGAGGGCTGGTGGGAGCTCCAATGGGCTGCTGAGGCAGAGCGCCATGCAAAACACAAACACTCCCTCTGTTCTGCCTCGCTCGCCTCCCTCGTTTCCCTTTTCAGCCTCGTCCTCCATTCAAACCCAAACACACAACTCCCTCTCTCTCTCTCTCTCTCTCTCTCTCTCTCTCTCTCTCTCTCGCCAAAACACACAAAGAATCTCAAAATAATTAAACTTCTGTTGGTCTGCAGTGACTAGCACACACACACACACACACACACACACACACACTCACACACACACAGAAGGGTGCTCCTGATCAACTTATAAAAGCGTCTGTTTCCAAAACAAAACTGTAAAACTGCTGCTATGAATCCATGCAGGCAGACAGAGAGCTCCTGCAGAAGTTACATAATTGATCTAAAACCTTCATTAAAGCTGCATTATGCACCTTTTGTCAAATTAAAATGCTAGTAATTAAACATACAGATTGATCAGTTGATGGTCCTCACTGAATAATTTGCTGAATAATCTTGCCTGAGATGCCACAGACACAGAAAAATAAAAGGGTAAGGATAAAATATAAAAAAATATCAAAAACACATTAAAGCCTCGAGGTTTATTTCAGTTGGTGCGTTCAAGTGTAAATCCCCCTCTTACCTTAAAGAAGAACTAAACTCTGAGCCCAAATCTGTCTGGAGCCAGACCCCTCATGCTGTGGAGTACCACAGGGCTCCCTCTTGGGTCCCACCTTATTTGCCTTCTGCACGCTCCCACGAGGCTCCATAATCCAAAAACACAGCATCTCAAACCACGGCCATGCAGGTGACACTCAGCTGTACTTCCTGTTAGAGTCACAACAACACAGAATCAGTTACGTCCCTCGTCCTTCGTCTCCAGGATGTGAAACTTCGGATGGATAAAAACCGTCTCCAGCTAAAAGACAGTGAGACCAACATGGTTTTATTTGGACCCCTCAGCTCCACCAGGGGGTTTCGCTGAGCACTTGGGGCTCCTGGCACCTAATTTACATCCATTTGCCAGAAATATAGGTGTCATTTTCGATCTCCTTTTAAAGACAGACCTGAAGACTCACATGTTCTCCCAGGCTTTTGAGCATCCTTAAGGTCTTATATCTCACTTTCATTCTTCTGTGCTTTCATATTTTTTTTTACGTGTAAGTATGCTATTAGTTGGGTTTTTTTTCCAGCACTTCTTGAAATAAGAAAGTTAGTTCACCCTCAAAATGAAAAGTCGCTTGTTATCCAGTCACTTGCATCCTTTATGTATATGCTCGGTGTTTTATTTCTCTACAGTTTAAATCCAAGATTGGACCAAACAGGTTTCGGAATGTAAAACGATCAAATATTAGCTATAGTTTTCCTACATTAAAATGTAAAGTTTATTTATCGAGCACATTTACCCATGCTGCACTAAGGACATTAAACACAAAGTTAACAGTGAAATATAAATCAACAACAACAAACCACAAGAGACAAATGGAGTGCAGTGTGCTTTATTACATTTACAATGACAATTCACATTTGGCTGTGACGCACATATGAGACTTTATACACCAACAAGAAAAGATCAATGCAGGAGAACAACGACATCAAGCTCCATGAAGCTTCTGGTGCAGAGGACAGAGGAAGAAAATACAGAGGGAGATTTTTTTTTTTTTTTAGTTATATGGGGGATTACCCAATCCATTAGATGAGGAGGTGTTCCCTAAAGAGCTGCGTTTTTAGCCTGAGAGGGACTTTATATTATTATGGGAGAAGGAAAAAAATCAACAAAATACAGAAAAAATAATCATTAAAAACTAGAGATTAAAAATAAAACAACTGACAGCAGTGAAAATAACAAAATAATATACTTGTGTCAAGAAATGTGGGTTCATGCTTTATTTTATGCTGTCAAATCTGTTTTAATGTCAGTAAAGGTTGAGAAGGAGTCCCGTCCTCGTGATGTTTCATCTCCAAACTCCAAACTGGCAACGAATCCGGATCCAAACCAGATCAAGCCCGGCAGTGGGAACGCGTCCTGGTCTCAGCAGGAAACCAGTTTAAAACGAGACACTTTTCACTTCCACTGAAGTTTATTTATTTTCTTTAAAAAAAAAAAAAAAAGAAAAAACAGCAGTAATTACACTTCTGTGCTGCTGAGAAACTGTGACCTCAGCACTTTCTGTGTGCTGACTCAGCAGTTACTTCACTCCTGCTGCGTCACGCCGCAATCTCCGGCTCCGTTACCGTGGTTACAGGCTGGCCAGGTAACCACGGCAACACAGCTGGTGCCCACGAGGGACTTGTGGTGTAAGGACGAGGATGGACAAGGGCTTTGACGCACACACACATACACACACACACACACACACACACACACACACACACACACACACACACACACAGAGAGCTTTTTTAATGCAGTGCTGCTGCCCTCTAGTGGCTCTGGTTTTCCACTGTTTATCTTTTCATTCACTTTAACCAAAACAGTCAAAGCCCCTGATCATAATGTGGAAAAGGAAAAAAAAAAAAAAAATTAAATAAATGATGCAAAAACACAAAAACAAACACACACCCTCTGCAGATTGTTTGTCATAATACAGAATTCAGGAAGACCTTTTTTTCTTTTAAACCTGAATCTGTGGGTGTAATATTCAGCCACAACCGTGCTGTTAGAAAAATTATATTTTTATATTTTCTATTAATTTTCAGGTCTGGAAAAATAATCTGAAGCTGTTTTTTCATTCTACTCTGATAAAAAAATAAAATATTACAGTCTCAGTCCCAGTTTTATAAATTCATTATACCTGCATGTTATGTATTGCATATTAAACAGCTTTACATAAAAAAGCAAATAAGTAAATGAATGAATGAATGAATGGGTAAATAAATAACCAAAAACCAGGGACGGTCATTTACAACACTCAGAATATCACACATAACATTGTACAGTGTTTTTTTTTTTTTTTTTTTTTTTTTTTTATATATTGAAAAGATTTACATTAATAAATGAATAAGTAAATGAGTAAATAAATAAGTAAATAAATAAACAAAAAACGGTGTGGTTGGGCTGTTCTAACATTCAGATCATCACATTTGATTATACAGAAACATCAGAACAACTTTCATAGAATACATTACCTTTATGTTTATTATTGTATTATTAGTATTGATAATGTCGGTACCATCTGACAGCATTAAGGGTTCAGCTGGGACTGATTCTTCACTGTTACATCATTACATTTATCCACCCAGTTTTGCTAAAATACAGATTTTTTTTTCCCAACTGTAATGTCTCCATTATTCCATCTGCTGGTTTTGTGAGGGGAAACGTTACGTAGGAAACATAATTTCCAAGTGAGGAGGGTCTGTTGATAAAATTAAGATAATATTATAGGCAATTCATGTTAAAATTACAGGTAGATAATGGATACCACCCAGTTTTCTGAAAGTACTGATTGGAATGAAAAACCACTTAGAATTTGGAGCTTTAAGACATTCCTTAATCCATTTCGCTTTAAAAGTTTCGTTCAGAGCAACACTACTTCATTTTTTTAGACGGTTTTGTTTATTTCTCCAAGCAAAATGAGTGTGTGTGTGTGTGTGTGTGTGTGTGTGTGTGTGTGTGTGTGTGTGTGTGTGTGTTGTTGATTTCTTCAGATGCTGGGTCATTCCCTGCGTTCCAAATCGCATACTTATACTTTTTACTTTTAGTATGTACTGCAGGCAGCTGCCCTTACAAAGTATGTAGTTTAGTATGTATTGGGACATACTAATTCTTTTTTTCCCTACTAAATAGTATGGTAGTATGGGTATTGGAACGCAGGGTTGGACAGTCGGTATGAGCAGGTCTTGGAGGTGCGCACACCTTCCCTACCTGGTGCATCATCTGCCGTCACTCAATGAATGATGTACGCAGCGGGCCTTTGCGCGCCGCTTTGCGCAGAAGTGCAATTCATCGTTAAAATCGAAGCGGTGTTGTACTGTATAGTTAAAAAAAAAAATCAGATGTATGCACTCCATCCTAGCGACTCACTCTCCAGCCTCTGTGTCCGTGAAACCTTTTATTTCGCACATTTCCACTCATGAAAATATTATTTCCACTCAAGCGAACGGGCGGACAGCTAAGCCCGTGGAGCGACGGGGTCCTTCCGGGTCCTTCCTGCCCTGACAGCGCTGCGCCGACATCCCCCCTTACTAAACCCTGTCCTACTAATTAAACCCGGTTTAATTATCGCTAATTCAGCCGCAGACGCACCGCCGCTCCCGGAGTTATGATGGGCGGAAGATCGAGCACGATAGCCGCCGGGGTCTGCGGCGCCCTGTTCGTCGGCTACTGCATTTATTTCGACAGGAAAAGGCGGAGTGACCCCAACTTCAAGAACAGGCTGCGAGAACGTGAGTGTTGACCTCACGTCGCTCTTCATCTTCATCTCCCCGGTCCTCCTCCTCCTCCTCCTCGGCCGGGCTCTGCTGTCCACCCGGTGTCTCCGTGTCCTCGGTTTGGCTTGTCTCAGTCTGCGTCCCCGGCTGGTTTGTTGTGTCTTTAGCCCGTCAGCTCGCCGCGCTGTTAGCCGGGCAGCAGCCGTCAGGCTCGGGGACGCTCCATGCGCGCTGGCCGCACCAGGCTCCGTTTACAAATCTGTCATTTTAACGCTCTTTTCCTATCGGCTCTGTGTTGCTGCCTCGACTGAACAAATTTCAGACCTTAAACAAGTTGTTGGTGTCTTCTGCTGCATTCGGCGTACAAGTGATCCACTAAGCAGGGCTAACACTCACAATAATCCTGACTTTATGCGCACTGTGTGCCGTCACATAAGCAGGCTTATCTACTGAAATGATACAGGGCGTTTCGGCACTACGAACTTCATTTAAAATCTGTGAATTTAGTATAAGTTTTTGTGCTATTTTAGGAAATAGCAGCGACAGGACATAGATTTAGACCTTAAAAAAAATCAGTGGTGTCTTCTGCTAGATTCGGCATACAAGTGAACCACCAAGCAGGACTATACAAAGATCAAACCCGATTTTCCACAATAATTGCCTCCTCCACAGTGAAGAAGGCTGTCAGTAAAAGTACAGATTATTTTAAAGGTGGGGATTATTCAAGTAAGTGCTTCCTGAATTGTAAAGATTGTTAATCCCTCTTAATTCGGGTCGCACAAACAAGGTCACATAAAACCGACAGAAATCTGAATGGAGTTTGGTGTGGGGTTCTTTTTCCTGAAAGAGTGCAGCAGGTGCACCGGCCTCGGCTTTCGTCTTGGTCTCGGTGTAATCATTTTGTGAGTCTTGCCTGGTTGGGTTCAACCTGTCTGCTAGCCACACTGCATGTTTTCACATAAGCAGCAGTTGTGTACAGAAATGTTACATGGCTTTTTGCTAAATCAAACTCCATTTAAAAACCTGTCAGTCCAGTTTGGCTTTTTTGCTGGCTTAGGAAGTTGCAGTGTTAGAACAGATTATTACACCTTAAACAAATTGGTAATATTCTTTGATGAATTTGGCCTGTAAACGACACACACCTACAAGGAATTTATTCAGATTAAACCTCACTTTCTGCATGGAGGAGGAGAGTGAACCAAGGTTTCCAAAAGTGGAGATTATTATGAAAGTGGAAGGTATTCAAACAAGTGCTACAAGCCGAACTGTAGAACCCTTCCTAATGATATTTAAATGTTCTTTACTCGGTTTCTACCATGTATGGGCATTTGAGAATAAGCAAGGTTTCATCAAAGTGTCAGAAATTTGAATGAACGTTGGTGTGAGCCTCTCTGCATCACGAGAACAGCAGCTGCTGGATCTCTGCCGTCCTGACCCGTGTTGACTTGTTGACCTCGCTTGGAGTTTGGATAGTAAGTTGGATAACACGGCAGGTGAGGTTAATGAGATTGAGAGTCTTTGCTGCATCAGCTTTTACTGTTATTCACATTTTCTAATTGCATCCAGGACTCCTCATGTGAATGAAGGCCACCCCCCCGGACCGGAGCTGTGCAGGCTCATTCACTTCATAAAGCTCGGGTCCACAAATGAAGCTGTTATGTAAGCAGTGAGCAGCAGCGTCCTGCCAAACAGGGATTAATGCAGGTCTGAGGTCAGCCGTGTGAGAACTGAGGTGGTTTGCTGTGCTGACTGAGGCCTGTGCTGGCAGACCTCTCAGCAGGGCTCGGCCTTTGGAAACACCTCAGGCGGTAAAGCAGTTTGCAGTTTTGCTTTTCCCCTCATGGTCTCTGCAGGGGGCCTCGTGGGTTTTACCTGCAGAGCAGATGCTGACAGGTGAGGCGACGCTCCTCACTCAGGACAAACTAGACGTTAGAGAAGGCAAAGGAGGCTGTCGTCAGATGTTGCTGATTTTTTGGGGGGGTGAAGTGGAGCAGAGATATCATCAAATACTAATCTGTGTCACAATGGTTTTGACCATACACAGTTTCAGAATCAAAAATACTTTATTGATCCCCGAAGGGAAATCGGCTCAGTTATATTTGTTATAGAAGATTAAATAGAAAAACGTGCTTTGAGAATTTGTACATATTTTAAAAAAGCGTGTGCATTATTTAGAAATATGTGCATTAATCCTGCTTTGTGCATTAATCGTTGTTGTAAAAAGTGGTCGTTACGTGCATTGTGCAAGAGGTGCAAAAACAACAGTTGATTTTTTTGGCAGTTTGAAAGTTTGTCTCCTTTAACTCAGTAAACATGACCGAGAACACCAAGATGGCGTTCAGAGTGGGGTAAGACGTTCTCTACACCGTGTGCAGTGTTTCACTCCTCAGCTGCACGAACCAGGAACCTGTTGTTCCCACTGGAGGAACCTGTCTCTCTCTCTCTCTCTCTCTCTCTCTCTCTCTCTGCCCCCGGGGATCATGTCTTCTCTCTGGTTTACACTCAGTTCCATCACGTTTACTCTGAGAATCCGTTCTCAAAAGAACTGGGATCAGAACCGACTCCAGTTGCATTTTCAACTCCAACCTCTGAACTGAAAGAATCGGAAAAGTATAAATGACTTTGTGAAGCAAAGAAAAAGACAAACCATCACAAGTACACACAGTGAGAGTCTCTGAAGGCCAGAGGAAGACCTTCAGTGGTCAAAACATGTCGACTTTAAGTTTTTAAATATGTTTTAGCCACTGCAACAGAGGCTTTTGAACATCTCCTTCCTCATTGTCACATTTCCTGTATTTTATTTGGAGTGACTGGATCTCCTTCTTAAGCTGTTAAGTCTGTTTTTCCATTTCCAAGATTACCCGACAAATTCTTGATGTTTGTTCGGTCATAAAGAGCAGCCAGTCATCTTTTTGTGCAGTATTTTGAATATTAACTCAACCCCTGGAACTGTTTCTAGCTCTGCAGCAATTTTTGCTTTAACCCCAGAAACTGTTTGACTTATTCCACATCCGAAAAATATGGAATTGCCGGTTCCTGTTTCTGAGTTCCTTCATCCTGTCAGGTTGGAGTTTCAGCGCTGAAAGATCCCCGATTGGTTTAATGTGTGATACAAGCTGCGTTCAGGTGTCTTTTTTTTTTTTTTTTTTTTTTTTTTTAAACAACAGGAGGGTCATTCCATGTCAGATCATCAAATGGGTGTCACTGTGGCGACTCAGATTTCAATGACTTTGATCCCATAGTTAGAAAACCATGTTTTATGAGCATTTTCCAAATTTCACCCACTTTGGACGAAAAATAGATTCTTGGTGAATTTTCAAAGTGGGGTGCTGTCTTACAAATGTTGACTTTTTTTTTTTTTTTTTTTTGACATACATCGTATACAGATTTGCATTTTGGCACACCTTCAATGTGCTGTAACTTTATAAATTTTGATCCTAGAGTAGTGAAACTTTGCATATTTACTAAATGAAAGGTGCTAAATCAGATTTTGCTGTTGCTTTCTGTCTAAAATATAAACTTTTGGAGCTACTGAGGACCAAACTTTGAATTTTTTTCAGGCTGTGCCTTATTGGGACTCTCTCAGAACCAAGATATGTCACAAGGTTTGAGCTGGCATGTTTAAATGTATTTATCTCCACTCCTAAAACTAAAATAACTAGAGAGCATGTCTGAATTAAGAACCCATTCCAGTTACTGCCCTGCTAAAGTTGAAAATAATAATAATGCCATAACGTGGTAAACAGGAGGTCTGGGTAAAATTAATAAAGTTACAGCACATTGAAGGTGTGCCGAAACACAACTCGTCAACTGAGTTAGGAATTTGTTTGTTTCACATATAGCTTCATCAGATGTGAGATTTTCTTAGAAATTCCCGAGGTCATGGTGACAAACGTATGAAAATTCTGATGATCTGACATGGAATGACCCAGGAGCGAGAGACTGCAAATACAAATGATTAAAACATCGCTCTCGATTGGCCGATTTCAGTCTCTGAGCGTCTCGTCTCCAAAACCAAACGCAGCGTCTCACCAGCACAGAGGTCATGAATGCTGTTCTGCTGATTGACAGACTCCTCCCCCTCATTTGCATACAGTCCTCTGTTCTGTAAACAAACACACAGGAACCGGGGGAACTCGCTTTGACCCCCAGCCCTCCTCCAAAAGCAAAACTAGGGACTTTTTATGATTTGTGGTGTCAGTTAAAGGAAAAATTCACCCTAATGCACTTTAAGATCCACATTAAAGCGGGGTGTCGGTGATGGCTGTCGCCCTCTGCTGCAGTTCGGTGTGTTTTGGAGTCGGTGTTGGTCGAGTCCTGTTGGCTTCCTGTGCTCAGTTTGTTTACATGCTGACATGTGAGCGGCTCTCAGCTCAAACCAAAACAGTGAGTGGTGTCTTCTTTCTGCTGAGGCTGCAGGCCAGGCCGCGCTCTGCCTCTCCTCCTGCAGCCCACACCGCTGAACCGGAGTTTCACAGTAAAAGTGGACCTGTTAAAGGCGTCTGGCAGCCGGGCAGAGAGGCCGACCGGCTCCGGAACAGATTGAAAATCCACTGTGACGTTTTCCTCCTGAGGATTTTCAGTCCAGAAAATAAACCTGTAGAGAAAAAGCTCTTGCACCAATGCAGCACTGGAAATCAGAGCAGGGATGTGTGCAGGTCAGCTGATCAGCCTGTCGGTGCCTCTCAGGACAGGGCAGCTCCAGATATCATCTTTTATCCTGACACACACAAAACTTTATTGTTTTGAAAGCCGTTTACATCCACATGTTTCAGATATCCTGACGCCTCTGCTGCATTGGCTCAGCTGAATTATTTTGAATATAGCGTTTTTCATACTGTAAAGGAATACCTCAACATTTTGGGTAAAATCCCCCTTTTTTCGACTTCCCCACACTGAGTCATTCAAATCCACATGATCCACTGTGTAACTCAGACAGCTTCACTTCCAAAACTCTGGAGGATTCCTGTAAATTGCAGTGTAGTTGACATGGGAATGACAGCTATCCAGGCCAAGAAAGAGGAGGGAAAAAATCCACAGTCAGTCCGATGGTGGGATGGTGAAAATGGAAAATTTTCTTGGTCGACCACCGGGCCTATTAATCGGTTTATTTCGGTTAACCGAAAATATTATTTGACCGTCTGTAAAGTTTACAGACAGTCAAGAACGCGACCGTGTCCCTTCTGTACCACGGGTGTCCCCTCAGCAGGCCCAAAACCAATTCAGACAGAAGATAATATGGAACACCATTCATCCCAAAGTCAAATATTGTACATAGCCTACATGATATCCTACAAACATTATATAATTTAGGCATGTTGCTTACCGTGGTGTAGAAGAAATCTCTCTCTCCTCGTGAAAAATATTGTCTCCAGATCCCTCGATGAGTCTGCTTGGTGGTTTTATGACTCTTGCAGACTTGCATGACAAACTTTGTTCAAAACTCTACGTGATCACTATGAGCTTGGCTTGCTTCTCCGGTCTGTCTCTACCGAGCTGAGCTCTGTGCGTAATGGCGTAATCCAAGCCTGGCAGAGTGTCCCGTCGCCATGTTTACCGTATTAAACTGTATGTGGGCGCAAGAGCAACTTCTTAGCTTTCAGGAACAGTTGGAATTTTTTTGATAGAGCAAACTTTATGGAAGTTACAGTATTTACAAGATGACATGCGCATTTGTGTCGGCGACGACACGTTCGGCCTTAAAATTAACCGTCAAGATGATTCGGTTAAAGTTCAAACGGTCAACAACCGATCAAACAGCCACCGGTTAGCATCCCTAATTTCTTCTGTTTCCAGTCTTTGGTCTTTAATTGATCTCTGGCCGAGGGCTGAACAATCAAAAATATTATCAAAATCAAAACATTGTTGAAATTGCCGTATGTCTGAGTGCAGGATCCAAACCGCTGAAGCTGCTGGGTTTTTTTTTTTCATACAAGTCATGTTTCTCCTGATCCCAGAAAACATTTTTGTTTGCTATGGAACCCAGCAAAAACCCTTTAATTGGCTTTTCAGTGAAAATTTAAATTATGATGATCATTCCTACTGAAATTGTGAATCATATTTTAAATTTTTTTTCCCTCACATATTTCAGCTCTAGTGTGGATTCACTGCCTCAGCGAGAGATTTCCAGGGCTTTGAATCAGTTTCCATTAACAGTGGTGTGTGTGTGTGTGTGTGTGTGTGTGTGTTTCAGGGCGGAGAAAGCAGAAGGCAGCCAAAGAGAGAGCCGGCCTGTCCAAGGTCAGTCTGCCACTTCCTGTGGTGTTTCTGCTCCTCACACACCACCTGTCAATCAAATCAACATGCCTTTATGAAAAAATAAAAATGAAAAACAGTTTTCTTACATATTTAATATTCCAGTATGAGCCGACTGCTGTGTTTATGGCCCACAGGACCTGAAATGTAGTGAAATGTTCCTTTAATGAGTCATAAAATCTGCTCCAATGTAATGACACATCACATTATTACAATAAAAGATGACTATTATTTCATTAGAGTATAGAGTGCAATATTTTTGACATGAAATAATAGTTATTGATGAATAATTGATTAACATGAGTCAGTGTTGTTACATTTTCAGTGTTTTTTGGGCTTTTTTTCCAAAATATCCTCAAATCATCACTTAATCATTTTAATTTTTCACTAAAGTCCCATCTCAGTTTGTTGATGTTTCTCTGCTGTGATGTGATGTGATGTGATGTTTTTTATTTATTTTATTTTATTTATTTATTTAGAGAGGACAGTGCACATTAATTAACATTGCTGTAAATGCGCCAGTGTTAGCCAGAGGCTAGTTTACAACCGCAGTCCTCCGGCATGATGTTAAAGAACCATTAAAATATACAAAAAGGGACACAGGGGTCATAATACATAAAAAACAGGGACACAGGAGACATAAAATTAGAATAAAAATACAACATATCCATGTGGGAAACAGAGACCGGCAGACAATGACACTAAAAGAGAGACAGTCAATTATGCAATTAAATAAAATTGGCCAAGATGAACTGTCAGGGATGGATAAGTGAGATGGAGGTGCAGCAATGCAAAGACCAGAGCAGGTTTCTTGTTGGAGTTGTGCTAAGATGGATTGAGAAACACAACGAAACGAAATGTGATGTGATGATCTGGTGTCGTTGTGCAGCTTCCGGACCTGAAGGACGCCGAGGCCGTGCAGAAGTTCTTCCTGGAGGAGATCCAGCTGGGAGAGGAGCTGCTGGCTCAGGGTGAGACTCCCAGCAGCCCCGGCGGCCGCACAGAACGCAGCACATAATCTGGTTCAGTCTGAGCAGAGCCGGAGATCTGCACACACCGCCTCCAGATTATCTAATCCATCAGAATCACACGAGTTGATCGGTTCCTGTTCCTCTGAGCGCTGTGCTTGGAAATCGATGTCGACTTCACGCGTCTTCGCTGCTTCTTCTCTCCAAAAGAAAAAAAAAAGGACAGCAGTGCTCGTTGTAAAGACTGTCACGTAATTTCCAGTGAGGCTGGAAAGACCAGCAGTATTTACACTGGAAACACACAGAGTTCTGCTTTTATTGTCTCACAGAAAATTGATCAGGAATCGATAAAGAATGGGACAATAAGCAGAATCAATATTGGTATTAGCATCAATAAAGTATCAGTTCCTGTCCTCAGATGTGGAGCAGGTGACGCCACATCCTGCTGAAACTACCAAACACGGCGAAGATTAATGATTGTTTTCACTGATTAATCTGTTAATCAAGGATGGGCTTTTCAGATAATTAAGTATCTACAGGGAAATGTTGGATAATATTCTGATTATATACTCTCTACAGTTTTGTTACTGATCAAGAATCATGACCCAATCATGATCCCTACTGTCGATTTTTATTAAAGTGTTTTAAATGTCAAAGAGACTGAAAAGTAAGACAAGAATCAGAAAGGTTGAAATTTTTATTGGCTGAATGACAAGCGAGTCACTGATCATCAATAACAGCTGCATAAGGCTGCTAACCTGTGTATATATATGTATATTTATATAGTTTGAGTTTTTATGTTTGAAAATTCTGTTATTGACAACTTTTTGGTTTATTACTTTAGTGTGAAATTGGTCCCAACTCCAGTTCGGATGTCCTGTAAACCCTGTTGTGTGTGTGTGTGTGTGTGTTTTCAGGCGACTATGAGAACGGCGTGGATCACCTGACCAACGCCATCGCCGTGTGCGGTCAGCCTCAGCAGCTGCTGCAGGTGCTGCAGCAGACGCTGCCGCCACCCGTCTTCCAGATGCTGCTGACCAAACTGCCCAGCATCAGCCAGGTACACACACACACACACACACATACACACACACACACACTGCCCAGCCTCCCAGAATGCCTCAGGAGTCACGTTGTCACTCGTCTCTGATTTGTTTTTTGAGACTTTCCAGATAAAAAAAAGGGATTGTCTCTGGGAGAAATGAATGGGATTTTCAAAATTCCTTCAAAAAGTCACTCCTGATATTTGATCGTTTGTTTGTTGCTGAGAGAAGGAAGCGAGCGGAGCTGCAGTGATTCTCCTGCTGAAGAGAGCAGATCAGAGAAAAGGACTCTCAGATAAAAACATCAGCATGTTAAACTGCAGCTTCAGTCTCACTGGGAGACGACACAGTTGGATTTGGGCTTTAGGTTTGCAGTCAATGTTATGTTTGACTTCTGAGGTCTGTGTTTTAAAAAAAAAAAAAAAAAAAAAAAAAGTTGCAGCTAGGGCTGGGCGAGAGGGACAAAATCACGTCACAGTATTTTTGACTGAAATAATTGATCAGGATGTTCATTGTGTCTGTACCGTCTTCCTGCTTGGTTCTTGTGTTTTTCTGACAGATTACGTTTTGTTTTCCTGTCAGTTTTTCGGTTTTGTTCCAGGGAGGCACCGGTTTCATTTTTTTGGCCGTTGTAACTGAGATGAAAATTTACACATTTGATGCGTAAAGTAACTCTTAGAAAACTGAAGTGCAGCATGATGATCGTGTTTGTGCATCAGTCAGCTGCCTGACCACAACACCAACAAAACAAAAACCAACTTCACATCAGGTCATGTGACAGATGTCATCTTTTTTATTTTAGACTTGGTGTGACGGCATGTTAGGGCCACTGTAGGGAGAAAAGACAATATGGAGCGGGAGGGTAACTGGGGGAAAAACTGAGATAAAAGTCATGAATTTCTGAGAAACAAACTTGGCTGTTCTCTGAGATTAGAGTGGTAAATTTACAAGAAAAAGCGCACATCTCTGAGAAAAAATTATAAAATCACAAATTTGGCAAGAAAAAACTTAGAACATAGTTTTTCTTTTTTTTGTTTTTTTTTTGTTTTATGTTTTTATTGAACATTTCCAACAATTAAAAACACACAAAAAACATATGAATATATATCACAGCTATACGAAACAGAGAAAAAATAACAGAAAAATATAAATAAATGAATTAGAAAAATTAATTAATTAAAATAAATAAATAAATAAAAAATAAAATGGTAAATTTGTTTTTCTGTTCACTTTTTTTTTCATCAGAGAGCCTCATGGCTTCACTTTGCAGGGTCAGATCGACCTCACGCTGCAGACGCAGCTGCTCGCCATCATTTCCTCATAAATTTACAACTTTAATCTCAGAAATTCTGAGTTTTTCCTTCAGAATATTACCCCCCGCTCCCCCGGCTGTAATTACTTTTTTCCTCCCTACAGCAGCACTAACACGCCCTCACATTAAAGAGCTTGTAAAAAATAAAGTCATCACACACCAGCTGAGCAAACAGCTGATCAACGATCAAACTGATCGATCGGTGCCTCCCTGCGTTTTCTCTGATGTGACGTGTCTCTTCCTGTCTGCAGCGTATCGTGAGCGCACAGAGCCTGAGCGAGGACGATATAGAATAATCAGAGGACCGAGAGGCCCCGCCCCCTTCCTGCCTCCTCCTCCTCATGTGGACCTCCTCCATCGTGACCGGCCTCCTCCTCCTCCTCCTCCTCCTCGCCCTCCGTCACTTCCTCCGAGGTGTCTGATCCAAGGGATTCTTTTTTTTTTTTTTTTTAATTTCATCCATCAAATTAGTGTCTTTTTTTAAAACTTAGATTTACCCTTTTACGAGTTTTGGAAAATACTGAACGTAAAGCCAACAGAATGAAAATAATAATAAATAAAAGTAAAAAAAAAAAAAAAGAGCCCGTCCAATCTCCAAAACGATGTGACGCCGCCGCCGCCGACCGTGTGTCGTCTTGTTTAGCAGCCGAGCTAACCGGACCAGGTTTTGTAGGAAAGTGTGTGCATGTGTGTGTGCATGCCTCTGTGTGTGTGTGTGTGTGTGTGTGTGTGTGTGTGTGTGTGTGTGCAGAACGCTGCTGTCAGGGCCGGGCAGCGAACACGAGCGGGCAGCGGCGTCTTCACACCGTCAGAGTGTCCGTACGAGTCTCTCCACGCGCTTCACCAGTATTTATTGTTTTGTTATCAGTCTGGGAAACACTTTTTAAAAAAGGCGATGGATTGTTCTGTTCATGTTAAAGAGGATCTCCCTCTTTAGAGGTAAAAAAATGAAAATAAAAAAATGTGAACAAAGAACTCGGTCGTTGTGTTGTTTTTATTTTAATTTTTTTTTTTTTATTATTTTGACTTGAATTTCCAAAAGTGCTGCTTCTCTCTGCTCTCAGATGGTTTGTGTCTCAAATCATGAAGTCATGCAGTTTCCACCTTAAAGACATGAACACATTTACACAACAACATTTACACTGATGAGGAGTTTGGTTTGCATTAATTATGTCCTGCAGACTCTTGTGGATTCAATGAGCCACATTTGATTCCTGTGTGATGATGTTGGCCCCCATAGCAGCCATTTCACTGCAGGCAGAGACTTTTGTCAAACTGGACGTCGCTGGAGAAAATGACCTCTAGTGACCTCTAGGAGAATCACAGCCTCATCAAACTTTACAGACACAAACTAGAGAGCGAGGCCGTTCAGAGGAGCTCTGCTTCTCCAGGTAGACTGACAATAAGGGCCAGTTTCTGACACATTTCCACAACCCAACGCCCAACATCCAGTCACAGGAATACAGCAAGTCTTATAGAAAGCTGCAAAAGTCAAAAGTTTTTCTCACCAAATCAAAAATGAATTTTTCTGTGGTGTTCCTCATGGTCTTGGTGTCCTAATGTGGGATTTTGGAGGGACTTCTGACCATTTTTATTAATTCTCCAGTGCTCAAAAACAGTTAAAAGCAACATGGACTGCTTTTCTCCATTTATTTCATGTCTGCAACACATAAAATATGTGTCTGGAGTTTGTCTGGATCATCTGTTGAATGAGCTGTACCCCCTCAGCAGAGAGAAAAACATCTGCTCTGGGTTAAGTTTCCAGAATAACAAATATAAAATAAAATAAAAACACATACACTTTTGTCCTTAAAATAAACATACAGCAATCCAGGAAGGCAGTGATAGTATAGTGTTCACAAAATCACCAAAACTAACATGAATTCTACATGTTAGAAAGACAGAGGCAGCATTTAATAAGGAAAAACATATCTTTCTGTCCATATTATCCTAATGCATAGCTAAACACAAACATAATCCTAACAAGTGTAAACTGTCGCCACCTGCTGGACACAGGAGCAATCAACACTGAGCTCACATTAACATACAGTAACACACCTGCAACACACAGAATATGTGTTTGCAGTTTGTCTGGATCATCCTCTGCATGAGCTGTAGTCCTACATCAATAAAACAACAAAATAAACATTTTCAATAAAACAGAGTGCATGTAGACAGCACAGGAGACAATGTGGCTAAATTTCAATGCCAAATATACACATTGCTAAACATCAGAATGACAAAATATGGCGCAGCCACATAGTAAATTTGTTATTAAGCATTTTTCATCGTTTTGCGCCCATTAGATTACCTATTTATGGGTAAATAATTATGAAAGCACTGTGGAAAACCAAAGAACTAAAGATCTTATTGCCAGAGTCTGTGTGGTTTCCACAGCAACACGAAACTTTTCACTGAAACCCGCATCAAAAGCCACTGTCAACTTTGTTCGCCCGCATAATGGACAGTTTGGTTGTAAATTTTGATTTATTTGGCGACCTAAGTTTGGATAAATGGCTGAAGGAGGAAGACAAGACAGAACAGATAAAGCCGAGATACGCGAGAGTGACGAGTGAAGAGCTGGATCAGCTGGAGAGGTCAGGAAATGAAGCCGGTACGGCCCAGTCAACGTCTTGGGCCGTCAAATGTCTACAAGACTACCTGACAAACACCGGGCAAACAGCTGATTTCTCAGCTGTAAGGAAAGAAGAGCTGAACAAGATCCTCCGTGGATTTTATGGAGCTTTAATTTCTATAATAAAGAGAATGAAATGCCTCAGAGGCACCACGGACAGTACCTGCTGAGGCAGATTCAGCACCACGGACAGTAGCTGCTGAGGTACATTCAGCACCACGGACAGTACCTGCTGAGGCAGATTCAGCACCACGGACAGTACCTGCTGAGGCAGACTCAGCACCACAGACAGTACCTGCTGAGGCAGAGTCAGCACCACGGACAGTACCTGCTGAGGCAGATTCAGCACCCGGACAGTACCTGCTGAGGCAGATTCAGCACCACGGACAGTACCTGCTGAGGCAGATTCAGCACCACGGACAGTACCTGTCAGAGTTTCCACGGAGATGTGCAGCTATAACTTTGTTCTTGTTATTAATGCGTTAATGTTATCAGTTATTAATTAGCCTATTAATCGTTATTCATTTGTTTATTCTTTATGAGTTGCCAAGGACATTGATTTCATTAGGGTTAGAGTTAGAGTAGGGTTAGAAAACTGTCGTCTTTATTTCTGAGGTAAATTGATAATAGCCTGAAAAGGTGATTAGCATTATCATTTCAAGGTGGGGTTGAAATGATATAACTCTGTTCATCATCGTTTATGTCCTGTTATTTGTGAAAATCTTCAACACCGTGTCAATTTTACTTATATTACCTGCAGCTTGAGAATTTGTTCTCAAGCTGCAGAACAAATTTCATATCAATCGGAGCAAAAATGTTGTGGAAATCCTGTTTTTGGACATGTTTTTTTCAGTCAATATTATCACAATACATTCCTACATATATGAATTACTAAAGGTATTTTCCAATGATGATCTGAGATAGTACATAACTCATGAGTAAAACAGAGTTTATTTGAAGAAAATCCACCATCCAATAAAGATTTTACAACAAAATTTGTGAAGCAACAATTTGTCCATCCAAAGGAATTTCATAATGTCCTCTCCAGAATAATGCCTATCAAAAAGATAATACAACCACTATCTCACATTTTGACATTAATTATATGTTTTACAAAGGATTATGATTATTAATGACGTGGAAGAGGTTACGGAGTCACTTTGTTCACATGTACCAAGTTGATGTCAAATATGGTACACATATAAGAGCTGATAGTTGATTTTCGAAAAAAAGAGGCAAAGACACACAACCCTGTCTACATCAATGGAGCTGAGGTGGAACAAGTGAGCAGTTTCAAGTTCCTGGGAATCAACATAACAGAGAACCTAACATGGACTTCACATATCTCTGCCCTGGTTAAAAAAGCCCAGAAACGGCTGTATTTCTTAAGGAAACTTAAGAAAGCAAAATTCCCACGCCAAGTTCTTGTCAGCTTCTACAAAGGAGCGATTGAAAGCATCCTGACTGGAAACATCACAAACTGGCATGGGATGTGCACGGCCCAGGACAGGAAGACTCTGCAACGAGTGGTTAAAACTGCCCAAAATATCATTGGCACCCATCTACCAAGCATCAGTGATATCGGGGAGGTGAGGTGCCTGCGCAGAGCCAAAAGGATCCTAAAAGACAACACCCACCCCAGCCACAGCCTGTTCACCCTGCTGCCGTCAGGCAAAAGATACAGAAGTATTCGCTGCCGTACCACCAGACTACAGAGCAGCTTCTTCCCTCAGGCTGTGAGACTACTGAATGCACCATCTGAACTCCTCCAGGCTTAATAATTCTATTTTCTACACAATCAATTAATCAATCAAGAGGGAACCACGTTTTAATTTCACTATACAACCTGTTGTATAATGACCAATAAACTTCCTTGTATCCTTGTAAATGTCCGTCCAAAGCCAGTCCTCTCCAGCACATTCCTTATTTTATTACTCACTAATATGAGGAAAATGAAAGTGACATAAATTAACACAAAATTTAGAAATGAAAATCAGATATACTTCAGAACTGAATATATTCATGAGAATTGTAATTTTTGTGAGCTTTTACGTAGTTTGGACAATATGTCCTCTCCAGGACAAAATGTGTGTCATTAGATTTAATGGGTTTGAACTTCATGGATATGCATATTATGATTAATTTTGTTCATAAATGTATTATTACTGTTTGCCTTAACATGTTCAAATTACAGTTTTCTCTGCTCATAAGTTAAATTATGATCACCTTCTCAAAATATGTTTTTAAGCAGCCTTCCACTTCAGCTAATATCCTCATACTATTGACAAAGACTCGTTTTAGACAAAAACAACTGCTTTCATTTCTAACAGCATTTATATGATTGTACATAATGGCTACAATTAGCTTTGTGCTCTACTTATCAACAATAAGAAAGCAACCAGTAATGTTCTGGAGGGGACATATTTTTGGACAATGTGCATGTTTGTATTATTCTTTGCTATTACCTTTGTTCTATATCCTGATTACTATTTTTTGATATTTACTCTGTTTGTGGTGGTAATGATCCTTTTGTTGTGTCCTTTCAGCTGCCTTTATTTCACTGCTAGTCCTTCCAGTAGCTCCCTAGTGTTATTGAATTTATGATGAACAGAAGTTCCCTTGCCTTTTTATGACCACATAACAGGAATTGCATCATTCAGTTTGATGCTAAACATGAAAGAAAGCCATGTTCAACAGAATGTCCTCTCCAGAACTTTGCATATATGATTTGACGCAAAAAAAAAATTCTATTTCTATTTCATTTCTATGTTTCTGAATGCTTCGAATTTTTTACCATGAAGTCCATATATCTTGAAGTTGTGAATTCTAACTGAATGAAACAGGTTGGTCAGTTTTGATTTTTCACTGTATTTGAAACCAAACGTGGTCATTTTATGTGAAAGTGCCCTTATATACGGGTTAGGGTTAGTGTTAGTTTATTTATTGCATTTATTATAATTTAATTCTTCTCTTGAGAATGTGAGTAACTGCGACTGACCCAATTTCCCTCTGAGATAAATAAAGTATTTCTGATTGCGATTGTTTCTCAGGTTTGTTCTGTTTGTAAATAGTTCAATAACTTTATAAAAATGACTTTTAAACGTTCGTCTGGAGTGAACTGTCATGTGAGCAGCTGTCTTTGATCAGCAGTGTGAGAGTTTCTCCACACAGGAGGCGACTCTCACTCCTCAGATCTCACACAGAGACACTGAGGAACCAGGTGAATACCCTAACCAAACCCCAAAGCCCGGGTACAGAGGTTCAGTGAAGGTGCTGCTGAAGGTGTGGAGGTGGATCAGTGTGTCAGAGGAGACGCTGTAGAAGGACAGAGAGCCAGCAGGCCAGTCCAGATACACTGCCACTCTGTTAGAGGAGGAGGGGACAGGGATGTATGTTCCTCTGTTATTGTGTCTGACAGTGAAACGTCCATCATAGCAGAACAGACTCCAGGAGTTTTCATTATATCCAAGCCCAGAGTCATAACTGTCTCCTTTCCTGCTGATTCCTCTGTAAGTCAGTCCTATATCAACCCATCCTTCCCTCTCGACCTCCCAGTAGCAGCGACCAGTCAGACCATCTCTACACAGGATCTGTTTACACTGCTCAAACCTCTCTGGGTGATGAGGATATGGCTGCTCCTCTGTCACTGCTGTCACCTTCCTGTTGTCCTCAGACAGGACGAGGTGTCTGTTTGCTGTGTTTGTGTCCAGTTTGAGTTCACAGGAATCTGATGGAGAGAACAAGACACAACAGACCTGCTGTGGTTATTATCTGCTGATTTATTAACAGTTTGATTATTGATTTGTTAACACTTTGATGATGACACATTGTGTCAGCCGTCCTCTTCATTCACAGCAGGATCTAAATGAATGGACGTCACAAACTGCTGTGGAAATTCACTTTACATCTGTAAGAGCCTTTTGCATGCAAACTAAACTACATTTACACTTCATATATTTCTTTATAGATGTTAATATTGCTCTATTAGGATTATTTTCAAGTTATATTCACTTGGTGTATACCACATACACAAAATGCTTCATACATTTTGTCATTTATAGCATAATTACATGAGGTTTGTCTCATTTCTAGCAAATTTAACTGTTTTGAAAGTTTGGACATTGACTTGGAGAAATGTGTAAAAAAACAAATTGAAAAACTGATTATGTTTGCAGTGGAGCATCAGATCTGTTTGTGTTTGGTTCAGCAGGTAAAAGCAGCTGAGAACAAACAGCAGAAACTGCAGCTGCACCATCTAAACAGATGAAGGTTTTGTGTTGATGAATCAAACTAAATCCACACTTACACTTCCTCAGGCCTGGTTTCAACCACTGCTCTCCACCATGGTCCACCCTGGAGGAAGAAACAGAGTCAGAGCAGCAGATTCTCTTTGAGGATGGAAACATGGGCAGTAAATAACCTTCCCTATGAAGGATTTAGCAGACCACGTCACTCATATCCACCATTAACCATGAAACAACACTCCTCACCCCTCTGTAAGACATTGTCTGTGTCTCTCCATACCTGAGAGCCTCCAGTCTCCAGGTTGGATCCTCCAGTCCAGCAGAGAGCAGCTTCACTCCTGAGTCTCCTGGATGATTGTAGCTCAGGTCCAGCTCTCTCAGATGGGAGGGGTTGGAGCTCAGAGCTGAGGCCAGAGAAGCACAGCCTTCCTGTGTGAGCAGACAGCCTGACAGCCTGCACACCATCACAAACACAATCAGTCCACCACATCATCTGCTTTGTGTTTTCACAAAAACCTACACAGCTTAGGAATGTGTTCAGTGACATGAAGCTGCATGGAAATCAGGACTGAACTGGTCATGTGTTGAGCAGGTTGAGGAATCCTGACCTGAGAGCCTCCAGTCTGCAGTGTGGACTCTCCAGTCCAGCAGAGAGATGCTTCACTCCTGAATCCTGCAGATCATTGTGACTCAGGTCCAGCTCTCTCAGACTGGAGGACTGGGAGCTGAGAACTGAGGCTAGAGCTGCACAGCTTCTCTCTGACAGATTACAGCCACTCAGCCTGAGGAAAGATATATGGACATAGAAATGTTGCTCTCTAGTATTTAATGTGATTCATATATGAGCTCTGACAGTCAGTGTTTAAATTGTCTGGATGTAAAGTTGGGTGAGAAGAAGACTGATTAACAAAATGCTCAGGATTTCCATTTTCATGGGACTGAACAGTAAATTGGCTATTAAATCCTGATGGTAAACTCACAAGGTCACCCTTTAAACATTCAACAACACTGACCTGAGAGCCTCCAGTCTGCAGTGTGGACTCTCCAGTCCAGCAGAGAGACGCTTCACTCCTGAATCCTGCAGCTGGTTGTTACTCAGGTCCAGCTCTCTCAGACTAGAGGACTGGGAGCTGAGAACTGAGGCCAGAGCTGCACAGCTTCTCTCTGACAGATTACAGCCACTCAGCCTGAGGAAAGATATATGGACAGAAATGTTAATCACTGGTATTTAATGTGATTCATATGTGGGCTCTGACAGTCAGTGTTTAAATTGTCTGGATGTAAAGTTGGGTGAGAAGAAGACTGATTCACAAAATGCTCAGCATTTCCATTTTCATGGGACTGAACGATAAATTGGCTGTTAAAGGCCCCATGCTGTCCACTTTTCCAGGGTTTTATTTTAACTGTTGATCTCCCTGCATGATGGATTTGTGGTTTTGAGTTCCTGTGGTCTGATAAATATAGGGTCTGTCTCAGTCGAAGGGCTGGATGACTACTAGGTTGCAGCCTACGGTGCCCACGTAGGAGGCGTCCGACGTAGGTGCTGGTATCAAGTTTTCCGGAACTAAAAGTTTAGTGAATTGGGACGGTGTAGCCTGCGGAGGATTCCTACGTCATTATTATCGAGGCTTCCCGAAGCGCATTCGAGTGCTGCAGTGTAAAATGCCAAAGTAGGTTTGGGAGGTGTGTCGGTGAACACCTGTGCATGAAACCAAACGATAAGCAGCTTCAACGCTTTCAAGATGGACAACATTGATTCTGAAGTTTTATGTATTTTATTTTATTTTGTCTTCGTGAAGATGCAGAAAATTAAGATAATTATTACACCTCACAAATTGCAACAGACTATCCCAATTAAAGTAATTGTACACATGGCTACATTGTAATGTACCTGATGCGCTGATGGTTGCTATGGAAACATCATGCAAAATGCCTATCTAGCTCATCTAACTAAACTTCCATTTACAAGCGTTGTTCGGATACAGTGAACAGCTAAACCGAATCTATGGTGGTAGTTATAGGCATGAAAACTTATCAAAACGTCATGATATAAACATTAAGACGGTCTAAAACATGCTTCATAATTCCAGCAATGGTGGCTGATCCAGAAATTCAACTGGACCGAAAGGTACCCTGGGAAGTAGGCTGTGATGTCAGCCGTGAAGCATCGTGGAGGTGTTTCCTGCAAATTAGTCAGAAATAGCCTTGATCTGTGGGCTGCATTTGCAGGACCCCACGCGGTAAAACTGAATTGGGACAGCACTTGTCGCGCCGCCATGATGTAAGCAGCCTACAGATACAACCTAGGTAGAGTACAGCCTTTGAATTGGGACAAACCCATTGTTTTATATCTCCTCTCTCTTGCCTTTCTCCCGGAGATCTGGCTGGACAGTTCGTTTAGCCAATCAGAAGAGAGAATCAGCCCCTCTCCACTGATTGGCTGACTGTTTTCTGAGTGATGGTCGGGCCAATCACAAGCAAGTAACTGAAACCTATGCTGCTCAACGGAGCTCAGTGGTGCTCACCGGTAAACAGGAATTATCATCTTATGTAAGATTGTCATGGCAACCGCTGAGCGTGATGTTGTACAACCGTACGTGTTTGAGCCCGATTCTGATCCCGAACCACAGACAAAACCGGCATTGTATTGTGTCGGGTTGATGAAACAGTCGGCGCTGAACTGAGCCCAACAGATGAGCAAATTTGGACTAAAATCCTGAGGGACCCTCAGCGTGATGTTATACGACCGTACGATGCCAAACCACAGACAGCAGGAGAAACCAAACCACCTCAAATCTGTTTATTACAGGATGTTTCAGAATGTTAAGTTATGTTTGTTAAATATGTTGTAAATATGTTGTGAGCTTTTTGCCTGGGGAATGGAGTCAGACTGGCTAAGTTCGCTGGCTTTGAGCTTTGAGGGAAGGTGGGCTGTGGGCGGAGTCATGTTCTCATGACATCATCAATTCACAAAAGTGTAATCCACTTCTTTTACAGGGAGAGTTTCAAAAAACAGGCTGTGTGCACTTCTCCATTTATCACAGGTTTAATGCATGGGACAGTATTTATGTGGCCCCGAGACCTTCCCTATCACACAAAAACAATGAAAATTGCATTTTTAATGCCATGGAGCCTTTAAACCCTGACGTTAAACTCACAATGTCACCCTTTAAACATTCAACACCACTGACCTGAGAGCCTCCAGTCTGCAGTGTGGACTCTCCAGTCCAGCAGAGAGACGCTTCACTCCTGAATCCTGCAGCTGGTTGTTGCTCAGGTCCAGCTCTCTCAGACTAGAGGACTTGGAGCTGAGAACTGAGGCCAGAGCTGCACAGCTTCTCTCTGACAGATTACAGCCACTCAGCCTGAGGAAAGATATATGGACATAGAAATGTTACTCTCTAGTATTTAATGTGATTCATATATGAGCTCTGACAGTCAGTGTTTAAATTGTCTGGATGTAAAGTTGGGTGAGAAGAAGACTGATTCACAAATGCTCAGGATTTCCATTTTCGTGGGACTGAACAGTAAATTGGCTGTTAAAGGCCCCATGCTGCAAACTTTTCCAGGGTTTTATTTTAACTGTTGATCTCCCTGCATGATGTATTTGTGGTTTTGAGTACCTGTGGTCTGATGAATATAGTTTCACAGCTCCTCTCTCTTGCCTTTCTTCCAGAGCTCTGGCAGCACGGTTCGTTTAGCCAATCAGAAGAGAGAATCAGCCCCTCTCCACTGATTGGCTGACTGTTTTCTGAGTGATATATGGTCGGGCCAATCACAAGTAACTGAAACCTCTGCTGCTCAACGGAGCTCAATGGTGCTCACCGGTAAACAGGAATTACCATCTTATGTAAGATTGTCATGGCAACCGCTGAGCGTGATGTTATACAACCGTACGTGTTTGAGCCCGACTCCGATCCCGAACCACAGATGAAACCGAACCACCTCAAATCCGTTTATTACAGGATGTTTCAGAATGTTAAGTTATGTTTGTTAAATATGTTGTAAATATGTTGTGAGCTTGTTGCCGGGGGAACGGAGCCGGACTGGCTAAGTTTGCTGACTTTGAGCTTGTTGCCTGGGGACGGAAGGCGAGCTGTGGGTGGAGTCATGTCCTCATGACATCATCAATTAACAGAAGTGCAATCCGTTCGTTTTACAGGGAGAGTTTCAAAAAACAGGCTGTGCGCACTTCTCCATTCATCACAGGTTTAATGCATGGGACAGTATTTATGTGGCCCCAAGACCTTCACTATCACGCAAAAACAACGAAAAATGCATTTTCAGGCTATGGGGCCTTTAAATCCTGATGTTAAACTCACAAGGTCACCCTTTAAATATTCAACAACACTGACCTGAGAGCCTCCAGTCTGCAGTGTGGACTCTCCAGTCCAGCAGAGAGACGCTTCACTCCTGAATCCTGCAGCTGGTTGTTACTCAGGTCCAGCTCTCTCAGACTAGAGGACTGGGAGCTGAGAACTGAGGCCAGAGCTGCACAGCTTCTCTCTGACAGATTACAGCCACTTAGCCTGAGGAGGAATCAAAGATGAAAACAATATCTGTCATTTTTCTCTCTTCAGTAGAAAGCATCATGTATTTAATATGTCCAGTTTTCTATGAACCTACACAGATTTCCTGGAGGCTTTGACCACTGGCAGCAGCCTCAGAAGAGCCTCCTCTGAAGCAGAGTATTTCTTCAGGTCAAACACCTCCAGATCTTCTTCTGATGACAGCAAGATGAAGACCAGAGCTGACCACTGAGCAGGGGACAGTTCCTCTGTGGAGAGACGTCCTGAACTCACGTACTGTTGGATCTCCTCCACTAGAGAATGGTCATTCAGCTCATTCAGACAGTGGAACAGGTTGATGCTTCTGTCTGGAGAGAGATTCTCCCTGATCTTCTCCTTGATGAACTCAACTGTTTCCTGATTGGTCTGTGAGCCACTTCCTGTCTGTGTCATCAGGCCTCGTAGGAGAATCTGATTGGTCGGCAGTGAAAGACCCAGGAGGAAGCGCAGGAACAAGTCCAGGTGTCCATTTGGACTCTGTAAGGCCTTGTCCACAGCACTCTGGAGGAGTTTTAGTTCATATTTCTTGTTGAACCATGCAGACCACCAGGAGGCTGATTGTTCTTCTGGTTCTTCTGACAGCAGATTAACTCCAGAGTTGAAGAATGACAGAAAGATATAAAGAGCAGCCAGAAACTCCTGAAGGCTAAGATGGACGAAGCAGAAAACCTTGTCCTGGTGCAGCCCACGCTCCTCTTTGAAGATCTGTGTGAACACTCCTGAGTACACTGAGGCTGCTCTGATATCAATGCCACACTCTGCCAGGTCTGCTTCATAGAAGATCAGGTTGCCTTTCTCCAGCTGCTCAAAAGCCAGTTTTCCCAGAGACAGGATCACCTCCCTGGTCTCTGGAGTCCAGAGTGGATCTGTCTCAGCTCTCCCATGATACTTGACATTCTGCACTTTGGACTGAACCAGCAGGAAGTGGATGTACATCTCAGTCAGGGTCTTGGGCAGGTCTCCTCCCTCACTGGTTTTCAACACATCCTCCAGAACTGTAGCAGTGATCCAGCAGAAGACTGGGATGTGGCACATGATGTGGAGGCTTTGTGACGTCTTGATGTGGGAGATGATTCTGCTGGCCTGCTCCTCATCTCTGAATCTCTTCCTGAAGTATTCCTCCTTCTGTGGGTCAGTGAAGCCTCTCACCTCTGTCACCATGTCAACACACTCAGGAGGGATCTGATTGGCCGCTGCGGGTCGTGTGGTTATCCAGAGGCAAGCAGAGGGAAGCAGGTTCCCCTTGATGAGGTTTGTCAGCAGAACGTCCACTGAGGTGGACTCTGTAACATCAGTCAGGATCTGGTTGTTGTTGAAGTCCAGAGGAAGTCGACACTCATCCAGACCGTCAAAGATCAACACAACCTGGAACTGCTCAAACCTGCTGATTCCTGCTTCTTTGGTCTCAGTGAAGAAGTGATGAAGAAGTTCCACCAAGCTCAACTTTTTCCCTCTCAGCAGATTCAGCTCTCTGAAAGTGAATGGAAATGTGAAGTGGACATGCTGGTTGGCTTTGTGTTCAGCCCAGTCCAGAGTGAACTTCTGTGTTAAGACTGTTTTCCCAATGCCAGCCACTCCCTTTGTCATCACTGTTCTGATTGGTCCATCTCTTCCAGGTAAAGGTTTAAAGATGTCCTCACATCTGATTGGTGTTTCTGGTGTGTCTGGTTTCCTGGCTGCTGTTTCAATCCATCTGACCTCATGTTCCTCATTGAGCTCTCCACTCCCTCCCTCTGTGATGTACAGCTCTGTGTAGATCTGATTCAGAAGTGTTGGGTTTCCTGCTTTAGCAATCCCCTCAAACACACACTCACACTTCTTCTTCAGCTTAGATCTGAGTTCACGTTGGCACGCTGCAGCGGCAGTTTCTAAATGAACAAACAACAAAAACATCAGTCAGTGAATGTCACATTAATGAAAGAAATGTGAATATTTGCTGCTAAATGTATCTGACTTGTGGCTGCATGGCATCCATTTAGCTCATAGCTGCTGGTGGAAAAACCAGTCCTGACTGTCTGCAGCCAAATGTGAAAGGCAACATTTTCCATGTCAACTTTGTGTTCAGCATGTTACACAAATATGAACAAATCAACACTTTAACCAGGTTCTCCATGAGGATTGTGCTCATTTCCCTTCCAATCTGGGATTGCTGAGCTCTTGTTTTAGAAATGTCTGTATTTCCAGCAGAGGTTACAAATGCAAACATTCAGTTTTTCCATCATTCCTCTTCTCCATCCTGTTAAAGGAGTTAAAAGCCTCTTACTGCTCCACAGACGCTCAGCCAGCTCCTCCTGCTTTATTCTCCTCAGGAGGTACAGTGTGATCTGCAGAAAAGCCTCCCTGCTGCTCCTCCTCTGCTCTTCCTCCTCACCATCCAACACCTCCTCATCCTCCCTCTGCCTCTCTGAGCATTCTGGGTAATCTGGACTCAGAGACCTCTGGAGGTTTTTCAGCTCCTTCTTCACAAAGGTGTTGATGTTCTCCTCCAGCAGCTGCAACAGAAAAATCAAAGAATTCAAGTTCCATTTTCAAATTTGGACACAAAACACAAAATCAGATCCAGGTTGAAGAGCCTGAAAGTCCAAAGTGCAGCATGGAGACGATTATGAGCTGAGCTGCTGCTCAGTTTGGACCTTGTTGTTCATTATACAACAGTTAGTGCCAGTGGAGCAATCTGATTGGACAACAGGCGTTCCATGAGAGCTGATGTTCAGTAGAACAGCACTCGCTCTGGTGTCATATCACTGCATTTACACACCAGAAATATGGAGGCCAGGTGTGTTTGATGCTCCTGGGCAGACTGACCACTGGGAACCTCTGAGCTCTGCTGCTGGACTCTGACGAGGACACACACACACACACACACACACACACACACACACACACACACACACAAAATGAACTCCATGTTAGAAGCTACTCTGATTATTGGATGTGATGTTTTTAAAGAGAAAACTCAGTCAACAGAGTCTGAGGGGCCCAACCGATTATGGATCTTTAAATAATTACCCATCATCAGCAGAGGGCTGTGTGTCTTTGAACTCATCAAATCGATCCATAGAGCGGTCGCTCTTGAAGGACACACAGCTGGGTCCAGGGGAGTCTGGTCTCTCCTGCTGGATCCTGATAGAAACATCATGAACACAGTGAAGGGATCTGTGTCTCTATGAACAACACTGTTGCAAGGACTGTTGCATGCAAGGGCACTCTCGCAAAACTTGACACACTCTATCACTCTGCCATCCGCTTTGCCACTAATGCCCCCTTCAACACCCACCACTGCACCCTTTACTCACTGGTAAGCTGGCCCTCTCTTCACACCCGCCGCCACATTCACTGGCTCACCCTCATCTACAAGACCCTCCTTCACCGCACACCCCCCTATCTGTCTCGTCTGCTGCACCGACTCCCCGTCACATACAACACCCGGTCCTCTCTGCACATACAGTTAACTACTCCTAAATCCAGATCCTCCCTTGGTCATGCATCTTTTCAATCAGCCGCTGCCACTGACTGGAATGCTCTGCAAAAACACCTAAAACTGGACAACTTCATTTTGTATCCAGAAACAGAATGTTTCTGGATAGAAACATTCTGAAAAATGCTGAAAAATGTCTGAAAAATGCTTATAACAGTGTTCAGGATTGTTATTTTTTGTACCAAATAGTTAAATAAAGTTGTTAAGCAAGAAGCCATTGACTTGAGTGGTATAAATTTTGGAAATGTATGTTTTAATGAGGCCACTGTCACCACCGTCAGATTAGTGTCACCACCGTCAGAGGCAGTTATATTTGTTTTAAATGAATATGCTTACAATATGTTCCTTTGGTGCTGTTGAGTTATTAAAGTAATAGTCTCTTTAATACAAAAATATGTTTTCAAATAAAAAAAAAAAATAACATTACAGTGACAGTGATGACAAAAACAAAGAAGCCTAATAACTGGAAAAACCTATTTTATGAAAAAAATGCAAAATGAGGAGGTTGCACCAGTACATTGTTGAACAGCCAAGACCTTGGCCTATAATGATATACCTTCAGATTTTGTAATTTAACACACTTCTTTTTCAAGATTAAAACCTGTTTTATCCAAATTCCCAAGAATCAGTGAAATACTTATTTTCAGAAGCAACATTATGTGTAAGAGATAATCTAATGTGAACACACACAGAGCTTTTCCTGTGCTGATTTGCCTGCTGAGCTCTGAGATGGAGAACAGTCATGGACAGTCAGAGATCCTCATCTCACCTCTTAGCTTTGGTCTGGCTGTCATGTTCCCCAGACAGAGTGCTTTCAGAGGCAGGGAGCCTCCTCTTCCTCTTCCGAGCCGATTTCATAGCCGAACACCTTGACACAAACACAGCGGCTGATTGATGACAACAAGCTTTCCATGACAGGATGTGTGCTGTCTTCCTGTCAGCACCATGTCACATATACAGAGTGGACGTAACACTCAGAGCAGCCGCCCTTTCCATCAAACCCACTGAGCAGCTTCATCTACAGAGGACTTTGAATCCTCTGGGACTCTTCACACATGGACCGGGGAAAATAACAGTTTAAGTGAAAGGTAATGAATTATAATTCATTTGTTTTCAGTCAAGCATATCCATGTCGCCAGCTTAGATACAGTATGTTTGAATAAAGAGCATTCCTTATGTTGTTCCTCCTGCATATTTCACTACATGATCTGAGATTAAAATCAAACTGACTGCTCACTTTGGTCACCACTGAAAAAAATTCAGGTAAACACCTTTAGCCAATATTAATGTTGTTGACAAAGTCAGATGTTAGCAATGAAAACACAATGGTACAAGGAATTCCAGTAAAAATGTTGATCTACAAAACATCAAAAGCACATTTTGAGAGATGTCACCGCCATCTTGTCATCCCCGTCTGCTCTCCAGTCCTCCAGTTATAAAACACAATGTAGGAGCCTGTTCTTCAAACATTTCTACTGATCCCTGGTCGGGTCTTTACCTGCTGAATCACATCCACCTCAAATCCAACAGACATTCCAGCTTCACCTGGAGAGGAAACCCAGAGAGAGAAGACACCGCTTGTTCTCCTGCGTCAGTCCTGAGAGTGTGAGTACTTTAGATCTGAAAGTGCAATAACTTCCTCATAACTTCAGTATCAAAGTCCACAAGTGTAATTTGATCATGATATAAAACTTTAGATGATAAAATATCAGGCAAAGTAAACAGCCCTGTAAAATGAGACTCAACTCCAACTCAAAGTCCTTGTTGTTCAAACTTTCTTGGCCATAAAGGTCTTTCTGATTCTGATTCTGATATCATGAAGGAAAGTCTCAGTCAGTGAGGACAGCAACTTCCAGAGACAGACTGTAGCATTGTTTCTCTTAAAAGGCTCTTTTCTTTATTATTAAAAACTAAAGTCTTTTGACACGTTATCTTTAAGTATGTGATCCACCTTCTCTTCCATTTGGTTAATAAATAATCAACAACACCCTTTGACCTGAGATTTCAGGTATCAAAAATATGCCGCCTATTGCATAACACAAACACAATAAGCACAATATACACTACTCACAAAAAGTTAGGGATATTCGGCTTTCAGGTGAAATTTCAGGATGAAGCTAAAATGTATTATAACCTTTACAGGTGAACTTAATGTGACCTTCTGTAAACTTTTGAATGCACATGTCCAACTGTTCAGTGTTTCAGTACTTTTTGCACAAGTTGCTGTTCTCTAACAAGGAGTTTAACGGCAAAATTCACATCAGGTGTTTGATGCTCCAGCTCATCGAGGTCGTATCATTAGGGAACGGCTGCTGGAGACTGGGGTACCTCAGATGGAGTGGCCTGCACTTTCTCAGACCTGAATCCCATAGAAAACCTATGGGATCAGCTGAGTCGCCGTGTAGAGGCTGGAGCTCTGTACCCCAGAACCTCAATGTCCTGAGGGCCGCCCTTCAAGAAGAGTGGGATGCCATGCCTCAGCAGACAATAAGTCGACTTGTGAACAGCAGGAGACGTCGCTGTCAAGCTGTAATTGATGCTCAAGGGCACATGACAAGTTATTGACACTGGCATTTTTTGTTGTGGTATACCCACCACTGTTGTTGGCTTTTGATTCAAGAAATTGTTTGAGATGAGGAAATCACCAGTGTATGCTTCTACTTAAATGCCCTACTTTCATGATATACGGTAATATCACTGTAGCGTGAACTTTTTATATTTTCCATAAATTTCACCCAAAAGCCAAATATCGCTAACTTTTTGTGAGTAGTGTATATGGTTTGAGTTCACCATGATTATTCATATGATATACGATTAGTAAGTAACCATGCTAAAAAATCAATACGCTCTTTCAGTCACAGAGAGACTTTCATGTTGGGAGACATGGCCACAGGGCACACAATGGCCATCTTCAGGTGAAAGGACTTGTCAAAGAAACACTGTTAGAGATGTCTTTTCAGTTTTCAATGAAATATAGATCTTTGCCAATGTCTAGCTCAAAAGCAGGCTAATAATTCTAATGAAGTTATTATTATAACTAAGTTCAGGAACAGGACCACGCCTCGCTCCTTCCCACTAATTCACAACACCCGTGCCTTGTTAACCCAAATCACCTGTGCCACTCCCAGCCACATACCTGCACGCACATATAAGCACGCCTAACCTCCACCTCTCCCGTTTGTCTCAGTTCTCTCAAACCCCACCCCCCCAAACCCTCAGTAATTCTACTCTCTCCCTCATCATAGGAACCATCGGGGGATGATGAAGCAGAAAAAACTGCTCATCGAGACGTGCCCCCACCCTGAGTCTCCTCCCCCGGGTTCCCAGACGCTCCTGCCTCGACTTCTTCTTCTCTCCGCACACGCCATCCGCCCTCATCAAGATCCCATCACTCCCTCCGACACTAACATCCATCGTCAACGACCCTCATCTTATCTCTCCCTGAATCTTCTTGTTGATCAAATAAACTATTTAAACCTTACATAATGGCGTGGTCCTAGTTAGTGAAATCATTTTATTTATTATAATGAATGTTTTTAGTCTGACTGAATAAAATTTTGAGACCTTTAATAATTTCCTATATTGAGCAATTTCCACGCATTTACAGTCCCCTTTGGTACTATCTGGTTAAGATACACACACATCTCAAAACATTTTTCTTTTTAATTCCACAGGCTGTCATCATTTCTGTGTCATTTCCAGTCTGAAACAACATTTGTTTTCTCTCTGACTATGTGGCCCTGTGTGTGTGTGTGTGTGTGTGTGTGTGTGTGCCTGTGTGTGTGCACCTGTGTGTGGGCCTGCCTTCGCAAAGAAATCGGATAGGTTTGCTTGTTGTACTGCGTCAGTTTGATTGACAGCAATTTCGACCCTTCATGACTGACTTCATCTCTCATTGGATGAAAGTTGAGGGTGTTATGAAGCCGGCCGCTCGTTGATTTGTTTTGGATAGTTAATTTGTGTTTTCTCATCTCAGTGACAATTGTGCAATATAAAAGCAGGGCTCAAATGCATGTACCAATGGAAAGCGGAGCAGGTGGTCACTCTAACCCGCAGCCACACAGCAGCCCTCTCTCCCTGCATCAAAGTCCCTCTTCATTCTGCTGACATCACTCCTTACCGGGCTGGCAGCAGCTCCTCTGACCTCCTCCTCAATCTGTCCCTGGGTCACGTCTCTCTGGACCTCCTCCTCCTCCGAATCCACCTCAATAGCTACCACTTCTTCCTCTGAGCTACACTGTTGTTGCACATTTATGTTGGGTACGACTCCAACAGTGAAAGTAAAGGCCGATTTATGGTTTTTGCGTCTCGTGTCCGCAGAGCCACAAATCAGCCTTAACTCCAGATGGCCAGTCCAGGCCTGCAGATCAGCCCTTTGAATAAATATGAATTTTGTGAGTGATGTTATTCTTGCTCTTGTGTGGCTCCTCTTACAAAAACATTGAGTACACCCTGGTACACCTAGTTCTATTTAGTCCCCAGAAAATACTCACCTACAATACAAAGCTGAAATCAATGACACGGCTGACAACTTGTGGCATTAAAACTACGACTTAGGGATTTGGCATCAGAAATAAGTGGTAAGGCATTTAAGCCTGTGTGCCATGATGGATTGCTGAAAGGATTACTGGTATTAGGCATAGGAAAAATAGTATAATGGCGGCGCGCGTGAGTGCAGGTCAGGATGCTTTTTGTTGACTACTCCTCCGCCTTTAACACCATCATCCCAGACATCCTGATAAGCAAACTGCTGAACCTTGGCCTGCCCCCACCCACCTGCAGCTGGATTAAAGACTTCTTGACTAACCGTCCACAGTCCGTCAGAGTCGGCCCCCACCTGTCCTCCACAATCACACTCAGCACCGGCTCACCTCAGGGCTGTGTGCTCAGCCCCCTCCTCTACTCACTATACACCTCTGACTGTACACCAACATTCCCCTCTAACTCTGTTATGAAGTTTGCAGACGACACTACTGTGGTTGGACTTATTACAGGCGGGGATGAGTCCGCCTACAGGCAGGAAGTCAAGAACCTGTCTGAGTGGTGCTCTGCTAACAACCTCATCCTCAACACTACAAAAACAAAAGAACTCATAATCGGCTTTAGGAAACCCAACACAAGCCACCAGCCTCTCTGCATTAATGATGTGTGTGTGGAGAGAGTTCACTCATTCAAATTTCTTGGCATCCATATCACTGACTGTTTGTCATGGTCACTAAACACCTCTGCAACTGTTAAAAAGGCACAACAGCGCCTCCACTTCCTGAGAATACTCAGGAAAAACAACCTGAGTGAAAAGCTGCTGGTCTCCTTCTACAGATCAACAGTTGAGAGCATCCTGGCATATTGCATTTCTGTGTGGTTTGCTGGATGCTCTGTTGCAGACAAGAAAGCTCTCCAGAGAATAATAAAGACAGCAGAAAAAGTCATCGGTTGCCCCCTCCCCTCTCTGTTAGACATTGCAAACTGCCACATTTTTTCAAGAGCTAAAAACATCATTGAGGACAATACTCACCCCAGCCACCATCTGTTTGAACTGTTCCCCTCTGGCAGGCGCTACAGGTCCATCAAATCCAGAACCACCAGATTCACAAACAGTTTCTATCCATACGCCATAACCTCATTAAACAAACACAGATAAGAATCCCTCCCCTCCTGTTGTCCTCTTGCACATGTGCACCTGCTCTGTATTTTAACTGTTTTATTCATTGTTCAGGTGTTGCATTTATTGTATACTGTGTATTTATTTATTTATTGTAGTTGAGTACCATGGTGGAGTAGCACTCTTAATCTCATTGCAATGTAATGTACAATGACAATAAAGGCATTCAATTCAATTCAATTCAAGTATAGGTGGTAGGATATATGTCTTGTTTTCATTTAAATGGAAATTATTTAATTTTGAGACAACTTTTTTCAGTCTACTGTTTCAGCAGGAGGTGGCGGTAATGCGCCATCGGGAGGACGCCAACCTGAAATTGGATTAGATCATGTAATCCAATTCAGTTTTTTTCTGGATCAAATCTTCATTTTGTGTTGTTCAAAACTTTTCAGTAGGATTTGGGTAACTTTGATAAAAATAAATAAATAAATAAATAAATAAATAAATAATAAATTAATTAATTAAAAAAAGGATTATCCTTATCCCAGCAGAGGTTAGGATTTCAAGGTGGATTTCAGGAAGAAAATGTAGTAAAACATTTAAATTGGCCAAATAATACAACATTTGTATCATTTAGTGTATACTTTTATTTATATTTTGCACTTGACTTGTTTAACCCTTACAGTGATAAAGTAAATAAAGCAGACATAGGCCAACAATTTAAAAGCTTTTCAGTACAATAAAGTAAAAAGAAAATAGAAATTAAAAATTAAAGCTGCAAGCAGCGTTGGTCGGCCCTCGCACCGGTGCCAGTCCGCGACAATGTTCGTGTCTTTGAAGTGCAGACATTTCATCCTTTTTTCCCATTTGTAAGGGTATTTTTCGGTGCTTTAAGTTGGAAAGAGTTTTGGGCTTTTATTTTGAAAGGCCCAGGATGTCCTAGTGTGTGAGTGACATGAGTACTGCGCTAATACATGAGTACTGGCAGCTGTGTCATGATCAGACCAAAATGCAGGCAGACAGAGAAATCCCCATGCAATCCAATGGAGAAATCGATCAAACCCACACCTGTTTGAGGTAATGCCGCTCGGACATCGTTTGAGTTACAGACGTGATTCGAAGTTTAAACTAGTCACAAGACTCGGCTCTATAAATCTCGTATTTACACGATTTTGCTATCTTTTACCGTTTTTGAGTTATGGCAGTTTAAGTTTGACTGTTTTCTCTGCTCCTGCTGACGGTTTATAATGGGTGTGTATTGCGGAACTGTCCGTTGCCTATAGTGAGTGACATGACCGGGCAGAGTGCAGAGGAGAGGACACCAGGGTCCAAAATGGTTGAAAAGTCTTGACAGCGGCCACAAACTTGTTCCAATTTAAAAATTAATTTCATATTTTTGTAGGAATTTTCATTCTCTTTCCGTCGGCATACGTTTCGAAGCCGTGCGACGTTTACTTTAGACACCAGGGGCCTGATTAGCGCCAAGTGTGCGCCTCTTCACGCCAAACTCCATGCGAAAAAACGGCTTTTTGGTTGCGGTAACGCCGACTTCGAGGGCTTATAATTTAAAAACGATTCGAATTAATAATAAATCCTTCAGAACTTTTGTTCAGCACTGTATCCTCTTTCATCTATTAGCTTTTCGAGCCGCCACGATTTACGGCCTAGGAGGAGATAAATTTTGTTCAACGCGCAATTTCGGGGCCCGACTTTTACTTTGAAAGCCAAATTGCGGACTTCCTGTTGATTTTAGGTCGGGGGGGCAAGTGCGTGAAATCTCGGCCTTGATGAGACCTACGTTTCGGCGCTGGTTTGGTCTTTCTATCACGTTCCTGTGGGCCGCAGCGGCCGATTTAGTGTGCCTAGGTGGTGCTAGAGAGCCCATTTTTGCACTTCGGGGGTCCGAGTTGCCATTTTCTCGAATTTTTCACCAGACCTGGGGTGCGTGCCAAATTTGGTGAGTTTTTGAGCACGTTTAGGGGGTCAAATTAAGGTCGAATGACGCGTAATAATAATAAGAAGAAGAAAGAAACAGTACAGAAACAATAGGCCCTTCTCCCTTTGGGAGGGCGAGGGCCTAATGATCTTGAAAATGACCCATGAAATAATCAAACAGCTTTCAATAACAAACAAAGATAATACATTCATTTTTTTTCTGTCTTTCATCACTGAATATTAATTTAAAACAAACAATCATCAGAGATGAACCTGTCAAAAATCATTTCTAACAACATTTATTCTGAATCTCAATCCTGTTATTGAAGAACAACCTGGACCTTCACTGGTAGAGCCAGCAGTCACAGGAGCTCAGAAAAGAGGCTTGAGGCGTCCTTTGCCAAATAATAATGATGATGCCTATGAATCACTTATTGAACGAGAAACTGAAAGAGCAGAAACCAGATCCTCCTGGCACAGGAACAAATCAAGCTGACAAAACTGCTGCAAGCCAAAGCAAAACTTCAGATCCAGCTCCTAAAAACAGGGCTTCTCCTCAGAGGAAGAAGAACCCAGAACATTTTTATTTGTTAATTATTGGACATCTTTTTTTTTTTTTTTTTTTTTTTTTTTTTTTTAATTTAAGATGTTTTCAAAGTATGCACAATGTATTTGTTAATGTATATTTGTGGACATTTATTTTTGTGTTTTGTCTCAAAATAATGAAGACCTAAAGTGTCTCCATGTTGGCTTTTCTACCTGTTATTGTTTACATTGCTGGTAGCCTACATTGTGATGTGTTGTCCCATTTTAAGCACTGCTAATCCAGATTTGGTAATCCTGAAAACTGTGTATCTGTTGTGGCCATGGCTGTATGCCCTGTATTTCCCTGTGTTTCCTTGTGTTTCCCCTCCCTTTTGTTTCCTTGTTTCTCTCCCTGTGTTTTTCTTTGTGTGTGCTGGTGTGGGCGTGGCCATCTCCACTCACTCTGCCCCTGGATTCCTCCACGCCTGCAGTCCATCAGCTCATCACCACTGCAGTATATCTGTTCCAGCTTTTCCACCACTCCTCCACTCCACACCAGATTGTTGTTCAGCCTCCGTGGTGAAAACTTCAGACCTGCTTAACAAACATTTTTGAAAACTTTTGTTGTTGTGATTCTCCTACTAACTCCTGTCTTCTCTGCTGTTCTCCAGGACCATTACCACCAGCCTGCCCGCCCTACAGTCTGCCTCCTCCAAGCCACCTCTGCCTACCACAAAGCCTCCATTCTCCCTCCAGCCAACGCCAGCCATTCACTACCACCATCACCTCCCTCTTCCCAAGTGGGACACTCCATTTTTTCCCCTTCCCTAAGCCTTAACCTTATTTTTGCTTTTTGAAAATAGATTCATTTTTTCTACTCTTGGGTCCTCCCTCCGTGAGTTTGCAACAGTATCTGGATCAGGGTGATCCAATCCAGTGGATTACCTGATCCTGGATAGCAAAAAATGGGATTTCCAAATCCAGATAGTTTTAATCTGGATTAAAACCTTTGAACAACTGGCCCCTGATTACTGTTTTTTGCTATTTATTCTGTTTCTGGTGGTAATGATCCTTTTGTTGTATCTTTTCAGCTGCCTTTATTTCACTGCTAGTCCTTCCAGTAGCTCCCTAGTGTTATTGAATTTATGATGAACAGAAGTTCCCTTGCCTTTTTATGACCAAATAACAGGAATTGCATCATTTAATGTGATGCTAAATGTGACAGAAATCCATGTCCAACAGAATGTCCTCTCCAGAACCTTGCACATATAAATTGATATAAAAAATTAGGTCATTTCTATGTTTCTGAATGCTTTGAATTTTTACCATGAAGTCCAAATATCTTGAAGTTGTGAATTCTAACTGAATGAAACAGGTTGGTCAGTTTTGATTTGTCACAAAATGTGGTAATTTTATGTTAATCCATACCATGGCAACGGCGGCGCACATGCATGCAGCAGCTGATGGCTCCCTCAATTTTAACAAAAATAGGAGCGATTCTTCTGTTTTTACTGCTGAGAATCGTACCACTTGCGTGTGTATTACTTATGACAGTAATACACTCCTCAACATCAGGAAAGGAAGTGCAAAAATTGAACTGAGTGCCGCGGACCTTGGGATTATATCTGCTCTAGGCATCTTAAGATCCGACGACCCGGGCGTTCGGATCGGACGTCATCGCGGGCGGTGTAGTCGACGCAGGAGGAGGGGGAGGCGAGCCGGGGTGCGACTGAGGCTGAGTAGGCTTGGACCCAAGGCTGTGCCGCTACCCAGCCTACTCCTGGCTAATGTCCGATCACAGGAGAACAAAATGGACGAGATACGGCTCAGGCTGACCCAGCAGGGAGAGATCAGACACTGTGGCGTTCTCATCCTAACAGAGACGTGGCTCCATGAAAACATACCGGATGAGGCTTTAACACTGGACGGGCGGAGCCTGTTCCGGGCCGACAGAACACAGGACTCCGGTAAGACGAGAGGGGGCGGGCTCTGTGTATACATCAATGATGCTTGGTGCACAGGTGCAGTCAGAGTGGATGGAAAATGTTCACCTGACATTGAGTTTTTACTGCTCAGATGTCGGCCATATTACCTGCCAAGAGAATTCACCAGTGTGTTTGTTGCTGCTGTTTACATTCCACCGGATGCAAATTCAAAAAATGCACTCCAGGAATTATATGATGTCATCAGCAGCCAGATGGCAAAACAGCCAGATGCTGTTATGATTGTTGCTGGGGATTTTAATCAAACAGACCTCAGAACTGTTCTGCCTAGATTCCACCAGCACGTCCACATCCCCACCAGAGGAAACAACACACTGGACCATGTCTACACCAATGTTCATGGCAGCTACAGAGCCCTCTCTCGTCCTCATTTTGGCCAGTCAGACCACATCTCCCTGCTTCTCCTGCCTACCTACATCCAGCTGACAAAAAGGGTCAAACCAACTGTAAAAACAATTAAAGTGTGGACAGATGAAGCTGCAGCGGCTCTACAGGACTGTTTTGAATGCACGGACTGGCAGATGTTCAGGGATGCTGCTACCCAGGAGAACCATATTGACCTTGAAGAATATGCATCATCAGTGACATCATACATCAGCAAATGTGCTGATGATGTGGTAAAAATAAGGACAGTTAAATCATTCCCAAATGAGAAAGCCTGGATGAATGGAGAGGTGAGAGCTCTATGTAGAGCCAAAAAAGCTGCCTTCAAGTCAGGTGACAAAGAAGCCTACAACACTGCCAGAGCAAAACTGAAAGCTGGCATCAAGGAGGCAAAGCGAAGGCATCAGCAGAGACTGGAGAGAGACCTCAACACCAACAACAGCAAAGACTTGTGGCAGGCGGTCAAAAATGTGACAGGCTACAAAACCAGGAGCGCTCCCATCATGTGTGAGGCCACGTTACCAGACGAGCTGAACACTTTTTATGCTCGCTTTGACCTCCTCAACAGGGTATCAGCTGTAAAGTCTACTCCGCCTCCAGAGGACCGGCCACAGTCAGTATCCACAGTGGATGTGAGGAAAGTCCTGCTGAAAGTGAATATGAGTAAAGCTGCTGGGCCTGACAACATCCCTGGCCGTGTACTAAAAACATGTGCCAACCAGCTAGTAGATGTCATTACCGACATTTTCAACATATCACTGTCACAGGAGAGTGTTCCCACCTGCTTCAAGACAGCCACCATCATCCCTGTGCCTAAGAAGTCTGCAGTGTCTAATCTAAATGACTACCGCCCTGTGGCACTCACCCCCATCCTGATGAAGTGCTTTGAGAAACTGGTTCTCCAGCACATAAAGAACAACATCCCTGCCAGTCTGGACCCTCAGCAGTTTGCATTCAGAACCAACAGATCCACAGAGGATGCCATCTCCACTGCTCTCCACTCAGTCTTCACTCACCTGGAGAAAAGCAGCACCTACATCAGAATGCTGTTTGTTGACTTCAGCTCAGCTTTCAACACAATCTCCCCCATGAAGCTGATTGGAAAACTGAACACTCTGGGCATCAGTACCACTCTCTGCAACTGGATACTGGACTTCCTCACAAACAGACCCCAGTCAGTTCGGATTGGCAGTCTCTCCTCCTCCACTCTAGTGCTCAACACCGGAGCGCCCCAGGGCTGTGTGCTCAGCCCCCTCCTGTTCACGCTGTACACCCACGACTGCAACTCCCGACATGGAGAGAACTCTATTGTGAAGTTCGCAGATGATACCACCATCATCGGCCGGATTTCCAACAATGATGAGTTTTCATATCGGGAGGAAATCAACCATCTTGCAAAATGGTGCACAGACAACAACCTTCTGCTCAACGTCAGCAAAACCAAAGAGCTGATAGTTGATTTTCGAAAAAAAGAGGCAAAGACACACAACCCTGTCTACATCAATGGAGCTGAGGTGGAGCAAGTGAGCAGTTTTAAGTTCCTGGGAATCAACATAACAGAGAACCTAACATGGACCTCACATATCTCTGCCCTGGTTAAAAAAGCCCAGAAACGGCTGTATTTCTTAAGGAAACTTAAGAAAGCAAAATTCCCACGCCAAGTTCTTGTCAGCTTCTACAAAGGAGCGATTGAAAGCATCCTGACTGGAAACATCACAAACTGGCATGGGATGTGCACGGCCCAGGACAGGAAGACTCTGCAACGAGTGGTTAAAACTGCCCAAAATATCATTGGCACCCATCTACCAAGCATCAGTGATATCGGGGAGGTGAGGTGCCTGCGCAGAGCCAAAAGGATCCTAAAAGACAACACCCACCCCAGCCACAGCCTGTTCACCCTGCTGCCGTCAGGCAAAAGATACAGAAGTATCCGCTGCCGTACAACCAGACTACAGAGCAGCTTCTTCCCTCAAGCTGTGAGACTACTAAATGCACCATCTGCACTCCTCCATGTTTAATAATTTTATTTTCTATACAATCAATTAATCAGTCAAGAGGGAACCACACTTTAATTTCATTATACAACCTGTTGTATAATGACAAATAAACTTCCTTGTATCCTTGTATCCTTGTATCCTTAAAATGCCCTTATATTCGGGTAAGGGTTAGTGTTTGTGTAATGTGAGTAACTGCGACTGACCCAATTTCCCTCTGAGATAAAGTATTTCTGATTGTGATTGTTTCTCAGGTTTTTTCTGTTTGTAAAACGTACAATAACTTTATAAAACTGACTTTTGAAAGTTCCTCTGGAGTGAACTGTCATGTCAGCAGCTGTCTTTGATCAGCAGTGTGAGAGTTTCTCCACACAGGAGGCGACTCTCACTCCTCAGATCTCACACAGAGACACTGAGGAACCAAACCCAACCCTAAACCCCGGGTACAGAGGTTCAGTGAAGGTGCTGCTGAAGGTGTGGAGGTGGATCAGTGTGTCAGAGGAGACGCTGTAGAAGGACAGAGAGCCAGCAGGCCAGTCCAGATACACTGCCACTCTGTTAGAGGAGGAGGGGGCAGGGATGTATGTTCCTCTGTTAGTGTGTCTGGCAGTGAATCCACCATCAGAGCAGAACAGACTCCAGGAGTTTTTATTCCCTCCAAGCTCACAGTCATAACTGCCTCCTCTCCTTCTGATTCCTCTGTAAGTCAATCCTATATTAACCCATCCTTCCCACTCGACCTCCCAGTAGCAGTGACCAGTCAGACCATCTCTACACAGGATCTGTTTCCAGCGGTCAAACCTCTCTGGGTGATCAGGATATGGCTGCTCCTCTCTCACTGCTGTCACCTTCCTGTTGTCCTCAGACAGGACGAGGTGTCTGTTTGCTGTGTTTGTGTCCAGTTTGAGTTCACAGGAATCTGATGGAGAGAACAAGACACAACAGACCTGCTGTGGTTATTATCTGCTGATTGATTCACAGTTTGATTATTGATTTGTTAACTCTTTGATGAAGACACATGGTGTCAGCCGTCCTCTTCATTCACAGCAGGATCTGAATGAATGGACGTCACAAACTGCTGTGGAAATTCACTTTACATCTGGAAGAGCCATTTATATACAAACTGAACTACATTTACACTTGATATATTTCTTTATAGATGTTAATATTGCTCTATTAGTATTATCTTCAAGTTATATTCACTTGGTGTAAGCTACAAACAATGCTTTCATACATTTTGTCATTTATTACATAATTACATGAGGTTGTTCTTGTTTCTAGCACATTTACAAGTTTTGAAAGTTTGGAGCTTAACTTGGAGAAATGTGTAAAAACCAAATTGAAAAACTGATCATGTTTGCAGTGGAACATCAGATCTGTTTGTGTTTGGTTCAGCAGGTAAAAGCAGCTGAGAACAAACAGCAGAAACTGCAGCTGCACCATCTAAACAGCTGAAGGTTTTGTGTTGATGAATCAAACTAAATCCACACTTACACTTCCTCAGACCTGGATTCAACCTCTGCTGTCCACCATGGTCCACCCTGGAGGAAGAAACAGAGTCAGAGCAGCAGATTCTCTTTGAGGATGGAAACATGGGCAGTAAATAACCTTCCCTATGAATGATTTAGCAGACCATGTCACTCATATACACCATAAACCATGAAACAATACTCCTCAGGCCTCTATAAGACATTGTGTGTGTGTCTCTCCATACCTGAGATCCTCCAGTCTCCAGGTTGGATCCTCCAGTCCAGCAGAGAGCAGCTGCACTCCTGAGTCTCCTGGATGATTGTAGCTCAGGTCCAGCTCTCTCAGATGGGAGGGGTTGGAGCTCACAGCTGAGGCCAGAGAAGCACAGCCTTCCTGTGTGAGCAGACAGCCTGACAGCCTGCACACCAACACAAACACAATCAGTCCACCACATCATCTGCTTTGTGTTTTCACAAAAACCTACACAGCTTAGGAATGTGTTCAGTGACATGAAGCTGCATGGAAATCAGGACTGAACTGGTCATGTGTTGAGCAGGTTGAGGAATCCTGACCTGAGAGCCTCCAGTCTGCAGTGTGGACTCTCCAGTCCAGCAGAGAGAAGCTTCACTCCTGAATCCTGCAGATCGTTGTTACTCAGGTCCAGCTCTCTCAGACTAGAGGACTTGGAGCTGAGAACTGAGGCCAGAGCTGCACAGCTTCTCTCTGACAGATTACAGCCACTCAGCCTGAGGAAAGATATATGGACATAGAAATGTTGCTCTCTAGTATTTAATGTGGTTCATATATGAGCTCTGACAGTCAGTGTTTAAATTGTCTGGATGTAAAGTTGGGTGAGAAGAAGACTGATTAACAAAATGCTCAGGATTTCCATTTTCATGGGACTGAGCAGTAAATTGGCTGTTAAATCCTGATGTTAAACTAACAAGGTTTCCCTTTAAACATTCAACAACACTGACCTGAGAGCCTCCAGTCTGCAGTGTGGACTCTCCAGTCCAGCAGAGAGACGCTTCACTCCTGAATCCTGCAGCTGGTTGTTACTCAGGTCCAGCTCTCTCAGACTAGAGGACTGGGAGCTGAGAACTGAGGCCAGAGCTGCACAGCTTCTCTCTGACAGATTACAGTCACTCAGCCTGAGGAGGAATCAAAGATGAAAACAATATCTGTCATTTTTCTCTCTTCAGTAGAAAGCATCGTGTTTAATATGTCCAGTTTTCTCTGAACCTACACAGATTTCCTGGAGGCATTGACCACTGGCAGCAGCATCAGAAGAGCCTCCTCTGAAGCAGAGTATTTCTTCAGGTCAAACACCTCCAGATCTTCTTCTGATGACAGCAAGATGAAGACCAGAGCTGACCACTGAGCAGGGGACAATTTGTCTGTGGAGAGACGTCCTGATCTCAGGTACTGTTGGATCTCCTCCACTAGAGAATGGTCATTCAGCTCATTCAGACAGTGGAACAGGTTGATGCTTCTCTCTGGAGACGGATTCTCCCTGATCTTCTTTTTGATGAACTCAACTGTTTCCTGATTGGTCTGTGAGCCACTTCCTGTCTGTGTCATCAGGCCTCGTAGGAGAATCTGATTGGTCAGCAGTGAAAGACCCAGGAGGAAGCGCAGGAACAAGTCCAGGTGTCCATTTGGACTCTGTAAGGCCTTGTCCACAGCACTCTGGAGGAGTTTTAGTTCATATTTCTTGTTGAACCATGCAGACCACCAGGAGGCTGATTGTTCTTCTGGTTCTTCTGACAGCAGATTGACTCCAGAGTTGATGAATGTCAGAAAGACATGAAGAGCAGCCAGAAACTCCTGAACGCTCAGATGGACGAAGCAGAAAACCTTGTCCTGGTGCAGCCCACGCTCCTCTTTGAAGATCTGTGTGAACACTCCTGAGTACACTGAGGCTGCTCTGATATCAATGCCACACTCTGCCAGGTCTGCTTCATAGAAGATCAGGTTGCCTTTCTCCAGCTGCTCAAAAGCCAGTTTTCCCAGAGACAGGATCATCTTCCTGGTCTCTGGAGTCCAGAGTGGATCTGTCTCAGCTCTCCCATGATACTTGACATTCTGCACTTTGGACTGAACCAGCAGGAAGTGGATGTACATCTCAGTCAGGGTCTTGGGCAGGTCTCCTCCCTCACTGGTTTTCAATACGTCCTCCAGAACTGTAGCAGTGATCCAGCAGAAGACTGGGATGTGGCACATGATGTGGAGGCTTCGTGACGTCTTGATGTGGGAGATGATTCTGCTGGCCTGCTCCTCATCTCTGAATCTCTTCCTGAAGTATTCCTCCTTCTGTGGGTCAGTAAAGCCTCTCACCTCTGTCACCATGCCAACGCACTCAGAAGGGATCTGATAGGCCGCTGCGGGTCGTGTGGTTATCCACAGGCGAGCAGAGGGAAGCAGGTTCCCCTTGATGAGGTTTGTCAGCAGAACGTCCACTGAGGTGGACTCTGTAACATCAGTCAGGATCTGGTTGTTGTTGAAGTCCAGAGGAAGTCGACACTCATCCAGACCGTCAAAGATCAACACAACCTGGAACTGCTCAAACCTGCTGATTCCTGCTTCTTTGGTCTCAGTGAAGAAGTGATGAACAAGTTCCACCAAGCTCAACTTTTTCCCTCTCAGCAGATTCAGCTCTCTGAAAGTGAATGGAAATGTGAAGTGGACATGCTGGTTGGCTTTGTGTTCAGCCCAGTCCAGAGTGAACTTCTGTGTTAAGACTGTTTTCCCAATGCCAGCCATTCCCTTTGTCATCACTGTTCTGATTGGTCCATCTCTTCCAGATAAAGGTTTAAAGATGTCCTCACATGTGATTGGTGTTTCTGGTTTCCTGGCTGCCGTTTCAATCCATCTGACCTCATGTTCCTCATTGAGCTCTCCACTCCCTCCCTCTGTGATGTACAGCTCTGTGTAGATCTGATTCAGAAGTGTTGGGTTTCCTGCTTTAGCAATCCCCTCAAACACACACTCACACTTCTTCTTCAGCTTAGATCTGAGTTCACGTTGGCACGCTGCAGCGGCAGTTTCTGAATGAACAAACAACAAAAACATCAGTAAGTGAATGTCACATTAATGAGAGAAATGTGAAAATTTGCTGGTAAATGTATCTGAGTTGTGGCTGCATGGCATCCATTTAGCTCATAGCTGCTGGTGGAAAAACCAGTCCTGACTGTCTGCAGCCAAATGTGAAAGGCAACATTTTCCATGTCAACTTTGTGTTCAGCATTTTACACAAATATGAACAAATCAACACTTTAAGCAGGTTCTCCATGAGGATTGTGCTCATTTCCCTTCCAATCTGGGATTGCTGAGCTCTTGTTTTAGAAATGTCTGTATTTCCAGCAGAGATTACAAATGCAAACATTCAGTTTTTCCATCATTCCTCTTCTCCATCCTGTTAAAGGAGTTAAAAGCCTCTTACTGCTCCTCAGATGCTCAGCCAGCTCCTCCTGCTTCATTCTCCTCAGGAGGTGCAGTGTGATCTGCAGAAAAGCCTCCCTGCTGCTCCTCCTCTGCTCTTCCTCCTCACCGTCCAACACCTCCTCATCCTCCCTCTGCCTCTCTGAGCATTCTGGGTAATCTGGACTCAGAGACCTCTGGAGGTTTTTCAGCTCCTTCTTCACAAAGGTGTTGATGTTCTCCTCCAGCAGCTGCAACAGAAAAATCAAAGAATCCAAGTTCCATTTTCAAATTTGGACACAAAACACAAAATCAGATCCAGGTTGAAGAGCCTGAAAGTCCAAAGTGCAGCATGGAGACGATTATGACCTGAGCTGCTGCTCAGTTTGGACCTTGTTGTTCATTATACAACAGTTAGTGCCAGTGGAGCAATCTGATTGGACGAGAGGCGTTCCATGAGAGCTGATGTTCAGTAGAACAGCACTCGCTCTGGTGTCATATCGCTGCATTTACACACCAGAAATATGGAGGCCAGGTGTGTTTGATGCTCCTGGGCAGACTGACCACTGGGAACCTCCGAGCTCTGCTGCTGGACTCTGAGGAGGACACACACACACACACACACACACACACACACACACACACACACACACACACAAAATGAACTCCATGTTAGAAGCTGCTCTGATTATTGGATGTGATGTTTTGAAAGAGGAAACTCAGTCAACAGAGTCTGAGGGGCCCAACCGATTCTGCATCTTTAAATAATTACCCATCATCAGCAGAGGGCTGTGTGTCTTTGAACTCATCAAGTCGATCCATAGACCCGTCGCTCTCGAAGGACACACAGCTGGGTCCAGGGGAGTCTGGTCTCTCCTGCTGGATCCTGATAGAAACATCATGAACACAGTGAAGGGATCTGTGTCTCTATGAACAACACTGTTGCAAGGACCGTTGCATGCAAGGGCACTCTCGCAAAACTTGACACACTCTATCACTCTGCCATCCGCTTTGCCACTAATGCCCCCTTCACCACCCACCACTGCACCCTTTACTCACTGGTAAGCTGGCCCTCTCTTCACACCCGCCGCCATATTCACTGGCTCACCCTCATCTACAAGACCCTCCTTCACCGCACACCCCCCTATCTGTCTCGTCTGCTGCACCGACTCCCCGTCACATACAACACCCGGTCCTCTCTGCACATACAGTTAACTACTCCTAAATCCAGATCCTCCCTTGGTCATGCACCTTTTCAATCAGCTGCTGCCACTGACTGGAATGCTCTGCAAAAACACCTAAAATTGGACAACTTCATTTCTATCCAGTTTCTGGATAGAAACATTCTGAAAAATGCTGAAAAATGTCTGAAAAATGCTTATAACAGTGTTCAGGATTGTTATTTTTTGTACCAAACAGTTAAATAAAGTTGTTAAGCAAGAAGCCATTGACTTGAGTGGTATACATTTTGGAAATGTATGTTTTAATGAGGCCACTGTCACCACCGTCAGATTAGTGTCACCACCGTCAGAGGCAGTTATATTTGTTTTAAATGAATATGTTTACAATATGTTCCTTTGGTGCTGTTGAGTTATTAAAGTAATAGTCTCTTTAATACAAAAATATGTTTTCAAATAAAAAAAAAAACATTACAGTGACAGTGATGACAAAAACAAAGTAGCCTAATAACTGGAAAAACCTATTTTATGAAAAAAATGCAAAATGAGGAGGTTGCACCAGTACATTGCTGAACAGCCAAGACCTTGGCCTATAATGATATACCTTCAGATTTTGTAATTTAACACACTTTTTTTTCAAGATTAAAACCTGTTTTATCCAAATTCCCAAGAATCAGTGAAATACTTATTTTCAGAAGCAACATTATGTGTAAGAGATAATCTAATGTGAGCACACACAGAGCTTTTCCTGTGAATAATGCTGCTGTGCTGATTTGCCTGCTGAGCTCTGAGATGGAGAACAGTCATGGACAGTCAGAGATCCTCATCTCACCTCTTAGCTTTGGTCTGGCTGTCATGTTCCCCAGACAGAGTGCTTTCAGAGGCAGGGAGCCTCCTCTTCCTCTTCCGAGCCGATTTCATAGCCGAACACCTTGACACAAACACAGCGGCTGATCGATGACAACAAGCTTTCCATGACAGGATGTGTGCTGTCTTCCTGTCAGCACCATGTCACATATACAGAGTGGACGTAACACTCAGAGCAGCCGCCCTTTACATCAAACCCACTGAGCAGCTTCATCTACAGAGGACTTTGAATCCTCTGGGACTCTTCACACATGGACTGGGGAAAATAACAGTTTAAGTGAAAGGTAATGAATTATAATTCATTTGTTTTCAGTCAAGCATATCCATGTCGCCATCTTAGATACAGTATGTTTGAATAAAGAGCATTCCTTATGTTGTTCCTCCTGCATATTTCACCACATGATCTGAGATTAAAATCAAACTGACTGCTCACTTTGGTCACCACTGAAAAAAATTCAGGTAAACACCTTTAGCCAATATTAATGTTGTTGACAAAGTCAAATGTTAGCAATGAAAACACAATGGTACAAGGAATTCCAGTAAAAATGTCGATCTACAAAACATCAAAAGCACATTTTGAGAGATGTCACCGCCATCTTGTCATCCCCGTCTGCTCTCCAGTCCTCCAGTTATAAAACACAATGTAGGAGCCTGTTCTTCAAACATTTCTACTGATCCCTGGTTGGGTCTTTACCTGCTGAATCACATCCACCTCAAATCCAAGAGACTTTCCAGCTTCACCTGGAGAGGAAACCCAGAGAGAGAAGACACCGCTTGTTCTCCTGCGTCAGTCCTGAGAGTGTGAGTACTTTAGATCTGAAGGTGCAATAACTTCCTCATAACTTCAGTATCAAAGTCCACAAGTGTAATTTGATCATGATATAAAACTTTAGATCATAAAATATCAGGCACAGTAAACAGCCCTGTAAAATGAGATTCAACTCCAACTTTCTTGGCCATAAAGGTCTTCAGTACTTTTTGTACAAGTTGCTGTTCTCTAACAAGGAGTTTAATGGCAAAATTCACATCAGGTGTTTGATGCTCCAGCTCATCGAGGTCGTATCATTAGGGAACGGCTGCTGGAGACTGGGGTACCTCAGATGGAGTGGCCTGCACTTTCTCCAGACCTGAATCCCATAGAAAACCTATGGGATCAGCTGAGTCGCCGTGTAGAGGCTCGGAGCTCTGTACCCCAGAACCTCAATGTCCTGAGGGCCGCCCTTCAAGAAGAGTGGGATGCCATGCCTCAGCAGACAATAAGTCGACTTGTGAACAGCATGAGACGTCGTTGTCAAGCTGTAATTGTTGCTCAAGGGCACATGACAAGTTATTGACACTGACATTTTTTGTTGTGGTATATCCACCACTGTTGTTGGCTTTTGTTTCAAGAAATTGTTTGAGATGAGGAAATCACCAGTGTATGCTTCTACTTAAATGCCCTACTTTCATGATATAATATCACTGTAGCGTGAACATTTTTACATTTTCCATAAATTTCACCCGAAAGCCAAATATCCCTAACTTTTTGTGAGTAGTGTATATGTATATTTATATAGTTTGAGTTTTTATGTTTGAAAATTCTGTTATTGACTTTTTGGTTTATTACTTTGGTTTGAAATTGGTCCCAACTCCAGTTCGGATGTCCTGTAAACCCTGTTGTGTGTGTGTGTGTGTGTGTGTGTGTGTGTGTGTGTGTCTCTGCAGGCGACTATGAGAACGGCGTGGATCACCTGACCAACGCCATCGCCGTGTGCGGTCAGCCTCAGCAGCTGCTGCAGGTGCTGCACCAGACGCTGCCGCCGCCCGTCTTCCAGATGCTGCTGACCAAACTGCCCAGCATCAGCCAGGTACACACACACACACACACACACACACACACACACACACACACTGCCCAGCATCAGCCAGGTACACACACACACACACACACACACACACACACACACACATACACACACTGCCCAGCCTCCCAGAATGCCTCAGGAGTCACGTTGTCACTCGTCTCTGATTTGTTTTTGAGACTTTCCAGATAAAAAAAGGGATTGTCTCTGGGAGAGATGAATGGGATTTTCAAAATTCCTTCAAAAAGTCACTCCTGATATTTGATCGTTTGTTTGTTGCTGAGAGACGGAAGCGAGCGGAGCTGCAGTGATTCTCCTCCTGAAGAGAGCAGATCAGAGAAAAGGACTCGCAGATAAAAACATCAGCGTGTTAAACTGCAGCTTCAGTCTCACTGGGAGACGACACAGTTGGATTTCAGCTTTAGGTTTGCAGTCAATGTTATGTTTGACTTCTGAGGTCTGTTTAAAAAAATATATTCCTGGGGGAAAAACTGAGATAAAAGTCATACATTTCTGAGAAACAAACTTGGCTGTTCTCTGATATTAGAGTGGTAAATTTACAAGAAAAAGCGCACATCTCTGAGAAAAAAAATTATAAAATCACAAATTTGGCAAGAAAAAACTTAGAACATAGTTTTTCTTTTTTTTTTTTTGTTTTATATTTTTATTGAAAATTTCCAACAATTAAAAACACACAAAAAAACATATGAATATATATCACAGCTATACGAAACAGAGAAAAAATAACAGAAAAATATAAATAAATGAATTAGAAAAATTAATAATTAAAATAAATAAATAAATAAAAAATAAAATGGTAAATTTGTTTTTCTGTTCACTTTTTTTTTCATCAGAGAGCCTCATGGCTTCACTTTGCAGGGTCAGATCGACCTCACGCTGCAGACGCAGCTGTTCGCCGTCATTTCCTCATAAATTTACAACTTTAATCTCAGAAATTCTGAGTTTTTCCTTCAGAATATTACCCCCCGCTCCCCCGGCTGTAATTACTTTTTTCCTCCCTACAGCAGCACTAACACGCCCTCGCATTAAAGAGCCTGTAAAAATAAAGTCATCACACACCGTCAGTGACCAGCTGATCAAACAGCTGATCAACGACCAAACTGATCGATCGGTGCCTCCCTGCGTTTTCTCTGATGTGTCGTGTCTCTTCCTGTCTGCAGCGTATCGTGAGCGCACAGAGCCTGAGCGAGGACGATATAGAATAATCAGAGGACCGAGAGGCCCCGCCCCCTTCCTGCCTCCTCCTCCTCATGTGGACCTCCTCCATCGTGACCGGCCTCCTCCTCCTTCTCCTCCTCCTCGTCCTCCATCACTTCCTCCGAGGTGTCTGATCCAAGGGATTCTTTTTTTTTTTTTTTTAATTTCATCCATCAAATTAGTGTCTTTTTTTTAAAACTTAGATTTACCCTTTTACGAGTTTTGGAAAATACTGAACATAAAGCCAACAGAATGAAAATAATAATAAATAAAAGTAAAAAAAAAAAAAAAAAAAGAGCCCGTCCAATCTCCAAAACGATGTGATGCCGCCGCCGTCGGCCGTGTGTCGTCTTGTTTAGCGGCCGAGCTAACCAGACCAGGTTTTGTAGGAAAGTGTGTGCATGTGTGTGTGCGTGCCTCTGTGTGTGTGTGTGTGTGTGTGTGTGTGTGTGTGTGTGTGTGTGTGCGTGCAGAACGCTGCCGTCAGGGCCGGGCAGCGAACACGAGCGAGCAGCGGCGTCTTCACACCGTCAGAGTGTCCGTACGTGTCTCTCCACGTGCTTCACCAGTATTTATTGTTTTGTTATCAGTCTGGGAAACACTTTTTAAAAAAGGCGATGGATTGTTGTGTTCATGTTAAAGAGGATCTCCCTCTTTAGAGGAAAAAAAATGAAAATAAAAAAATGTGAACAAAGAACTCGGTCGTTGTGTTTTGTTTTTTTTTTGTTTGTTTGTTTGTTTTTATTTTGACAGGAATTTCCAAAAGTGTTGCTTCTCTCTGCTCTCAGATGGTTTGTGTCTCAAATCATGAAGTCATGCAGGTTCCAGCTTAAAGACATGAACACATTTACACAACAACATTTACACTGATGAGGAGTTTGGTTTGCATTAATTATGTCCTGCAGACTCTTGTGGATTCAATGAGCCACATTTGATTCCTGTGTGATGATGCTGGCCCCCATAGCAGCCATTTCACTGCAGGCAGAGCATTTTGTCAAACTGGACGTCGCTGGAGAAAATGACCTCTAGTGACCTCTAGGAGAATCACAGCCTCATCAAACTTTACAGACACAAACTAGAGAGCGAGGCCGTTCAGAGGAGCTCTGCTGCTCCAGCTGGACTGACAGTGAGGGCCGGTTTCTGACACGTTTACACAACACAACGCTCAACATCTAGTCACAGGAATAAAGCAAGTCTTACAGAAATCTGCAAAAGTCAAGTTTTTGTCACCAAATCAAAATTGAATTTTTCTGTGGTGTTCCTCAGGGTCTTGGTGTCCTAATGTGGGATTTTGGAGGGAATATCTGACCATTTTTATTGATTCTCCACTGCTCAAAAACAGTTAAAAGCAACATGGACTGCTTTTCTCCATATATTTAATCTCTGCAACACATAAAATATGTGTTTGGAGTTTGTCTGGATCATCTGTTGCATGAGCTGTAGCCCCTCAGCAGAGAGAAAGACATCTGCTCTGGGTTAAGTTGCCAGAATAACACATATAAAATAAAATAAAAACACACACTTTTGTCCTTAAAATAAACATACAGCAATCCAGGAAGGCAGTGACAGTATAGTGCTCACAAAATCAGCAAAACTAACTTGAACTCTACATGTTAGCAAGACAGAGGCAGCATTTAATTAGGAAAAGCATATTTTTCTGTCCATATTATCCTAATGCATAGCTAAACACAAACATAATCCTAACAAGTGTAAACTGTCGCCACCTGCTGGACACAAGAGCGATCAACACTGAGCTCACATTAACATACAGTAACACACCTGCAACACAGAATATGTGTTTGCAGTTTGTCTGGATCATCCACTGCATGAGCTGTCCTACATCAATAAAACAACAAAATAAACATATTTTCAATAAAACAGAGTGCATGTAGACAGCACAGGAGACAACGTGGCTAAATTTCAATGCCAAATATACACATTACTAAACATCAGAATGACAAAATATGGCGCAGGGCGGGGGTTTCCATTGCAACACGAAACTTTTCACTGAAACCCGCATCAAAAGCCACTGTCAACTTTGTTCGCCTGCATAATGGACAGTTTGGTTGTAAATTTTGATTTATTTGGCGACCTAAGTTTGGATAAATGGCTGAAGGAGGAAGACAAGACAGAACAGATAAAGCCGAGATACGCGAGAGTGACGAGTGAAGAGCTGGATCAGCTGGAGAGGTCAGGAGATGAAGCCGGTACGGCCCAGTCAACGTCTTGGGCCGTCAAATGTCTACAAGACCACCTGACAAACACCGGGCAAACAGCTGATTTCTCAACTGTAAGGAAAGAAGAGCTGAACAAGATCCTCCGTGGATTTTATGGAGCTTTAATTTCTATAATAAAGAGATGAAATGCCTCAGAGGCACCACGCACAGTACCTGCTGAGGCAGATTCAGCACCACGGACAGTAGCTGCTGAGGTACATTCAGCACCACGGACAGTACCTGCTGAGGCAGATTCAGCACCACGGACAGTACCTGCTGAGGCAGATTCAGCACCACGGACAGTACCTGTCAGAGTTTCCACGGAGATGTGCAGCTATAACTTTGTTCTTGTTATTAATGCGTTAATGTTATCAGTTATTAATTAGCCTATTAATCGTTATTCATTTGTTTATTCTTTATGAGTTGCCAAGGACATTGATTTCATTAGGGTTAGAGTTAGAGTAGGGTTAGAAAACTGTCGTCTTTATTTCTGAGGTAAATTGATAATAGCCTGAAAAGGTGATTAGCATTATCATTTCAAGGTGGGGTTGAAATGATATAACTCTGTTCATCATTTCCACCAACCCTAGTGAGGATAAGCGGTTTAGAAAATGAATGAATGAATGAATGTTATTTGTGTCACTGGACAGTAAAAATCAATATCTAGCCCATGTACTGATCATTCACGGATTCCCTTAGTGTTAAAACCAGTGGTCGACCGATATTTTGGCCAGTTTTTCAATGACCAATGCCGACATTTAGAGAGCAGAACGGCTGATATATAATGTGGATGCCATGTTTTTGGTCTTTTTCTGACATCTGATAAAATACAATAATTTAATAATATGGAATGAACATAAAATAACATTTTCTTAACAGTCATTTTATTGTCTGTTCACACTTTTAAATAAAATATGTATCAGCTAAGTGTATGTCTGCAGGTAATCAAAGAATTAATTAGAATTAGAATGAAAAATAAATAAAATTTGATTCTCAAATGTCACATATCCCTTTAATAATTAATTGGTCCATCTCTAGCTGAATCCTCACCACCTTTCACAAGTAAAAATATCTTTACCATGGTGAAGTGTCACATTAGCAGGCTGGAGAAACTTGCAGATAGTTGCATTTATAGCTGTAACTAAAAATTAGGTGCTTTTATGTAAAATGACATTTCCCCCAAAAATCAGTTTATGTCCTGTTATTTGTGAAAATCTTCAACACCATGTCAATTTTACTTATAATACCTGCAGCTTGAGAATTTGTTCTCAAGCTGCAGAACAAATTTCATATCAATTGGAGCAAAAATGTTGTGGAAATCCTGTTTTTGGACATGTTTTTTTCAGTCAATATTATCACAATACATTCCTACATATATGAATTACTAAAGCTATTTTCCAATGATGATCTGAGATAGTACATAACTCATGAGTAAAACAGAATTTATTTGAAGAAAATCCACCATCAATAAAGATTTTACAACAAAATTTGTGAAGCAACAATTTGTCCATCCAAAGGAATTTCATAATGTCCTCTCCAGAATAATGCCTATCGAAAAGATAATACAACCACTATCTCACATTTTGACATTAATTATATGTTTTACAAAGGATTATGATTATTAATGACATGGAAGAGGTTAAGGAGTCGTTTCATTCACATGTACCAAGTTGATGTCAAATATGGTACACATATAAGAGCTGATAGTTGATTTTCGAAAAAAGGAGGCAAAGACACACAACCCTGTCTACATCAATGGAGCTGAGGTGGAACAAGTGAGCAGTTTTAAGTTCCTGGGAATCAACATAACAGAGAACCTAACATGGACTTCACATATCTCTGCCCTGGTTAAAAAAGCTCAGAAACGGCTGTATTTCTTAAGGAAACTTAAGAAAGCAAAATTCCCACGCCAAGTTCTTGTCAGCTTCTACAAAGGAGCGATTGAAAGCATCCTAACTGGAGACATCACAAACTGGCATGGGATGTGCACGGCCCAGGACAGGAAGACTCTGCAACGAGTGATTAAAACTGCCCAAAACATCATTGGCACCCATCTACCAAGCATCAGTGATATTGGGGAGGTGAGGTGCCTGCGCAGAGCAAAAAGGATCCTAAAAGACAACACCCACCCCAGCCACAGCCTGTTCACCCTGCTGCCGTCAGGCAAAAGATACAGAAGTATTCGCTGCCGTACCACCAGACTACAGAGCAGCTTCTTCCCTCAGGCTGTGAGACTACTGAAGGCACCATCTGAACTCCTCCATGTTTAATAATTTTATTTTCTACACAATCAATCAATTAATCAATTAAGAGGGAACCACATTTTAATTTCACTATACAACCTGTTGTATAATGACCAATAAACTTCCTTGTATCCTTGTAAATGTCCGTCCAAAGCCAGTCCTCTCCAGCACATTCCTTATTTTATTACTCACTGATATGAGGAAAATGAAAGTGACATAAATTAACACAAAATTTAGAAATGAAAATCAGATATACTTCAGAACTGAATATATTTATGAGAATTGTAATTTTTGTGAGCTTTTACGTAGTTTGGACAATATGTCCTCTCCAGGACAAAATGTGTGTCATTAAATTTAATGGGTTTGAACTTCATGGATACGCATATTATGATTAATTTTGTTCATAAATGTATTATTACTGTTTGCCTTAACATGTTCAAATTACAGTTTTCTCTGGTCATAAGTTAAATTATGATCACCTTCTGAAAATATGTTTTAAGCAGCCTTCCACTTCAGCTAATATCCTCATACTATTGACAAAGACTCGTTTTAGACAAAAACAACTGCTTTCAATTCTAACAGCATTTATATGACTGTACATAAAGGCTACAATTAGCTTTGTGCTCTACTGATCAACAATAAGAAAGCAACCAGTAATGTTCTGGAGGGGACATATTTTTGGACAATGTGCATGTTTGTATTATTCTTTGCTATTACCTTTGTTCTAGATCCTGATTACTATTTTTTGTTATTTACTCTGTTTCTGGTGGTAATGATCCTTTTGTTGTGTCTTCTCAGCTGCCTTTTTTCACTGCTAGTCCTTCCAGTAGCTCCCTAGTGTTACTGAATTTATGATGAACAGAAGTTCCCTTGCCTTTTTATGACCACATAACAGGAATTGCATCATTCAGTTTGATGCTAAACATGAAAGAAAGCCATGTTCAACAGAATGTCCTCTCCAGAACTTTGCATATATGATTTGACGCAAAAAAAAAAATTCTATTTCTATTTCATTTCTATGTTTCTGAATGCTTTGAATTTTTTACCATGAAGTCCATATATCTTGAAGTTGTCAATTCTAACTGAATGAAACAGGTTGGTCAGTTTTGATTTTTCACTGTATTTGAAACCAAACGTGGTCATTTTATGTGAAAGTGCCCTTATATACGGGTTAGGGTTAGTGTTAGTTTATTTATTGCATTTATTATAATTTAATCCTTCTCTTGAGAATGTGAGTAACTGCGACTGACCCAATTTCCCTCTGAGATAAATAAAGTATTTCTGATTGCGATTGTTTCTCAGGTTTGTTCTGTTTGTAAATAGTTCAATAACTTTATAAAAATGACTTTTAAAATTCCTTTGGAGTGAACTGTCATGTCAGCAGCTGTCTTTGATCAGCAGTGTGAGAGTTTCTCCACACAGGAGGCGACTCTCACTCCTCAGATCTCACACAGAGACACTGAGGAACCAGACCAAACCCTAAACCCCGGGTACAGAGGTTCAGTGAAGGGGCTGCTGAAGGTGTGGAGGTGGATCAGTGTGTCAGAGGAGACGCTGTAGAAGGACAGAGAGCCAGCAGGCCAGTCCAGATACACTGCCACTCTGTTAGAGGAGGGGGCAGGGATGTGTGTTCTTCTGTTATTGTGTCTGGCAGTGAAACGTCCATCATAGCAGAACAGACTCCAGGAGTTTTCATTATATCCAAGCCCACAGTCATAACCACCTCCTCTCCTGCTGATTCAGTCCTATATAAACTCCTCCTTCCCACTCGACCTCCCAGTAGCAGTGACCAGTCAGACCATCTCTACACAGGATCTGTTTACAGTCCTCAAACCTCTCTGGGTGATCAGGATATGGCTGCTCCTCTTCCACCTCTGTCACCTTCCTGTTGTCCAAAGACAGGACGAGGTGTCTGTTTGCTGTGTTTGTGTCCAGTTTGAGTTCACAGGAATCTGATGGAGAGAACAAGACACAACAGACCTGCTGTGGTTATTATCTGCTGATTCATTAACAGTTTGATTATTGATTTGTTAACTCTTTGATGATGACACACTGTGTCAGCTGTCCTCTTCATTCACAGCAGGATCTGAATGAATGGACGTCACAAACTGCTGTGGAAATTCACTTTACATCTGTAAGAGCCTTTTGCATGCAAACTAAACTACATTTACACTTCATATATTTCTTTATAGATGTTAATATTGCTCTATTAGTATTATTTTCAAGTTATATTCACTTGGTGTATACCACATACACAAAATGCTTCATACATTTTGTCATTTATAACATAATTACATGAGGTTTGTCTCATTTCTAGCAGATTTAACTGTTTTGAAAGTTTGGACATTGACTTGGAGAAATGTGTAAAAAACAAATTGAAAAACTGATTATGTTTGCAGTGGAGCATCAGATCTGTTTGTGTTTGGTTCAGCAGGTAAAAGCAGCTGAGAACAAAGAGCAGAAACTGCAGCTGCACCATCTAAACAGCTGAAGGTTTTGTGTTGATGAATCAAACTAAATCCACACTTACACTTCCTCAGACCTGGATTCAACCTCTGCTGTCCACCATGGTCCACCCTGGAGGAAGAAACAGAGTCAGAGCAGCAGATTCTCTTTGAGGATGGAAACATGGGCAGTAAATAACCTTCCCTATGAAGGATTTAGCAGACCACCTCACTCATATCCACCATTCAACATGAAACAATACTCCTCAGCCCTCTATAAGACATTGCGTGTGTGTCTCTCCATACCTGAGAGTCTCCAGTCTCCAGGTTGGATCCTCCAGTCCAGCAGAGAGCAGCTTCACTCCTGAGTCTCCTGGATGATTGTAGCTCAGGTCCAGCTCTCTCAGATGGGAGGGGTTGGAGCTCAGAGCTGAGGCCAGAGAAGCACAGCCTTCCTGTGTGAGCAGACAGCCTGACAGCCTGCACACCATCACAAACACAATCAGTCCACCACATCATCTGCTTTGTGTTTTCACAAAAACCTACACAGCTTAGGAATGTGTTCAGTGACATGAAGCTGCATGGAAATCAGGACTGAACTGGTCATGTGTTGAGCAGGTTGAGGAATCCTGACCTGAGAGCCTCCAGTCTGCAGTGTGGACTCTCCAGTCCAGCAGAGAGACGCTTCACTCCTGAATCCTGCAGATCATTGTCACTCAGGTCCAGCTCTCTCAGACTAGAGGACTGGGAGCTGAGAACTGAGGCCAAAGCTGCACAGCTTCTCTCTGACAGACTACAGCCACTCAGCCTGAGGAGGAATCAAAGACAAAGAAAATATCTGTCATTATTTTCTATCTTGAGTAGAAAGCATCATATATTTAATATGTCCAGTTCTCTATGAACCTACACAGATTTCCTGGAGGCTTTGACCACTGGCAGCAGCCTCAGAAGAGCCTCCTCTGAAGCAGAGTATTTCCTCAGGTCAAACACCTCCAGATCTTCTTCTGATGACAGCAAGATGAAGACCAGAGCTGACCACTGAGCAGGGGACAGTTGGACTGTGGAGAGACGTCCTGATCTCAGGTACTGTTGGATCTCCTCCACTAGAGAATGGTCATTCAGCTCATTCAGACAGTGGAACAGATTGATGCTTCTCTCTGGAGAGAGATTCTCCCTGATCTTCTCCTTGATTAACTCAACTGTTTCCTGATTGGTCTGTGAGCCACTTCCTGTCTTTGTCTTCAGGCCTCGTAGGAGAGTCTGATTGGTCAGCAGTGAAAGATCCAGGAGGAAGCGCAGGAACAAGTCCAGGTGTCCATTTGGACTCTGTAAGGCCTTGTCCACAGCACTCTGGAGGAGGACTTTTAGTTCAGATTTCTTGTTGAATCGTGCAGACCACCAGGAGGCTGATTGTTCTTCTGACAGCAGATTGACTCCAGAGTTGATGAATGTCAGAAAGACATAAAGAGCAGCCAGAAACTCCTGAAGGCTCAGATGGACGAAGCAGAAAACCTTGTCCTGGTGCAGCCCACGCTCCTCTTTAAAGATCTGTGTGAACACTCCTGAGTACACTGAGGATGCTCCGATATCAATGCCACACTCTGCCAGGTCTGCTTCATAGAAGATCAGGTTGCCTTTCTCCAGCTGCTCAAAAGCCAGTTTTCCCAGAGACAGGATCATCTCCCTGGTCTCTGGAGTCCAGAGTGGATCTGTCTCAGCTCTCCCGTGATACTTGACGTTCTGCATTTTTGACTGAACCAGCAGGAAGTGGATGTACATCTCAGTGAGGGTCTTGGGCAGGTCTCCTCCCTCACTGGTTTTCAACACGTCCTCCAGAACTGTAGCAGTGATCCAGCAGAAGACTGGGATGTGGCACATGATGTGGAGGCTTCGTGATGTCTTGATGTGGGAGATGATTCTGCTGGCCTGCTCCTCATCTCTGAATCTCTTCCTGAAGTATTCCTCCTTCTGTGGGTCAGTGAAGCCTCTCACATCCGTCACCATGCCAACACACTCAGGAGGGATCTGATTGGCCGCTGCGGGTCGTGTGGTTATCCAGAGGCGAGCAGAGGGAAGCAGGTTCCCCTTGATGAGGTTTGTCAGCAGAATGTCCACTGAGGTGGACTCTGTAACATCAGTCAGGATCTGGTTGTTGTTGAAGTCCAGAGGAAGTCGACACTCATCCAGACCGTCAAAGATCAACACAACCTGGAACTGCTCAAACCTGCTGATTCCTGCTTCTTTGGTCTCAGTGAAGAAGTGATGAACAAGTTCCACCAAGCTCAACTTTTTCCCTCTCAGCAGATTCAGCTCTCTGAAAGTCAATGGAAATGTGAAGTGGACATGCTGGTTGGCACCTGTTAAAGGAGTTAAAAGCCTCTTACTGCTCCACAGACGCTCAGCCAGCTCCTCCTGCTTCATTCTCCTCAGGACGTGCAGTGAGATCTGCAGAAAAGCCTTTCTGCTGCTTCTCCTCTTCTCTTCCTCCTCACCGTCCAACACCTCCTCATCCTCCCTCTGCCTCTCTGAGCATTCTGGGTAATCTGGACTCAGAGACCTCTGCAGGGTTTTCAGCTCCTTCTTCACAAAGGTGTTGATGTTCTCCTCCAGCAGCTGCAACAGAAAAATCAAAGAATTCAAGTTCCATTTTCAAATTTGGACACAAAACACAAAATCAGATCCAGGTTGAAGAGCCTGAAAGTCCAAAGTGCAGCATGGAGACGATTATGAGCTGAGCTGCTGCTCAGTTTGGACCTTGTTGTTCATTCTACAACAGTTGGTGCCAGTGGAGCAATCTGATTGAAGAAGAGGCGTTCCATGAGAGCTGATGTTCAGTAGAACAGCACTCGCTCTGGTGTCATATCGCTGCATTTACACACCAGAAATATGGAGGCCAGGTGTGTTTGATGCTCTTGGGCAGACTGACCACTGGGAACCTCTGAGCTCTGCTGCTGGACTCTGAGGAGGACACACACACACACACACACACACACACACACACACACACACACACACACACACACGAGTGATTAAAGGTGTTGTGCTGTGTCAGGATGAATCCTGGCAGAAACACAAAATGAACTCCATGTTAGAAGCTGCTCTGATTATTAGATGTGATGTTTTGAAAGAGGAAACTCAGTCAACAGAGTCTGAGGAGCCGAACCGATTCTGGATCTTTAAATAATTACCCATCATCAGCAGAGGGCTGTGAGTCTTTGAAGTAAATAGGTCGAATCATAGACCAGTCGCTCTTGAAGGACACACAGCTGGGTCCAGGGGAGTCTGGTCTCTCCTGCTGGATCCTGATAGAAACATCATGAACACAGTGAAGGGATCTGTGTCTCTATGAACAACACTGTTTTACTTTCTTAGGAACACTAACATACTCACATAATAATCACATACTTATTTTCAGAAGCAACATTATGTGTAAGAGATAATGTGAACACACACAGAGCTTTTCCTGTGAATAATGCTGCTGTGCTGATTTGCCTGCTGAGCTCTGAGATGGAGAACAGTCATGGACAGTCAGAGATCCTCATCTCACCTCTTAGCTTTGGTCTGGCTGTCATGTTCCCCAGACAGAGTGCTTTCAGAGGCAGGGAGCCCCTCCTCTCTCTCCTCACACACATCCATAGCTGAGCTGACACCTTGACACAAACACAGCGGCTGATTGATGACAACAAGCTTTCCATGACAGGATGTGTGCTGTCTTCCTGTCAGCACCATGTCACATATACAGAGTGGACGTAACACTCAGAGCAGGCGCCCTTTACATCAAACCCACTGAGCAGCTTCATCTACAGAGGACTTTGAATCCTCTGGGACTCTTCACACATGGACCGGGGAAAATAACAGTTTAAGTGAAAGTAATGGATTATAATTCATTTATTTTCAGTCAAGCATATTCATGTCGCCATCCTAGATACAGTATGTTTGAATAAAGAGCATTCCTTATGTTGTTCCTCCTGCATATTTCACCACATGATCTGAGATTAAAATCAAACTGACTGCTCACTTTTGTCGCCACTGAAAAAAATTCAGGTAAACACCTTTAGACAATATTAATGTTGTTGACAAAGTCAGATGTTAGCAATGAAAACACAATGGTACGAGGAATTCCAGTAAAAATGTTGATCTACAAAACATCAAATTTTGAGAGATGTCACCGCCATCTTGTCATCCCCGTATGCTCTCCAGTCCTCCAGTTATAAAACACAATGTAGGAGCCTGTTCTTCAAACATTTCTACTGATCCCTGGTCGGGTCTTTACCTGCTGAATCACATCAAGTTGAGCAAATAAGAGATATGGTTATGCAGCTTCTCAGTAGGCAGGATGCACTGGAGGGGCAGAATGATTCTTATTCCACACGTTATGATGGTGGAGATTCAGAGACAGACTGTGAAGAATGTGAGCCCAACCCACCACAGTGTAAGCACATTCAACCACGTGCGCGTAGTGCATGTCTGTTACACCAGCATGATGATCACATGCCCAATCTCCCTACCAAAGCATGCTCAGAGTCTGCACTCCAAGTGCCTCCACCATTCCAGGTGCCCCCAGCACCTCCCCCCCAGCAAGTGCATCCTTCATTCCAGGTGCCCCCAGCACCTCCCCCCCAGCAAGTGCATCCTTCACTCCAGGTGCCCCCAGCACCTCCCCCCCAGCAAGTGCATCCTTCATTCCAGGTGCCCCCAGCACCTCCCCCCCAGCAAGTGCCTCCTCCATTCCAGCTGCCCCCAGCACCTCCCCCCCAGCAAGTGCCTCCTCCACTCCAGGTGCCCCCAGCACCTCCCCCCCAGCAAGTGCCTCCTCCATTCCAGGTGCCCCCAGCACCTCCCCCCCAGCAAGTGCCTCCTCCATTCCAGGTGCCCCCAGCACCTCCCCCCCAGCAAGTGCCTCCTCCACTCCAGGTGCCCCCAGCACCTCCTCCCCAGCAAGTGCCTCCTCCACTCCAGGTGCCCCCAGCACCTCCCCCCCAGCAAATGTCTCCTCATCATCAATGGCCCTTTATGCCTCCTTATCTCCAGTGGCCCACCGCGTTTCCTCCATTTCAATGGCCCCTAGCACCTTCAGCTCAGCAGGTGCTTCCAGTATCTCAAGACACCATAGCACCCCACCTCTCTCAGGTGCCTCTTGCTCCCTCAGGTGGGCCAGCCCCTGATATACAGCCCCAGCATATTAACCAAGCATATCAATACTCTAGTAACTCTCCCTACTCATTATGGCCCACAGGCCCAATGCCACTGTACTCAGTCCCCCCACCTGGGTACAAGTCACGTGTTGAGGGACCCACTTTTCCTAGTTTTAATAAAGATGATCCTCATGAGTATACAATGCTTTAGATGGCCCTTAGAAACCTCTTACCTCCGTGGGAGACAGAAATTTATAAGTATCATGTCTTGCTAGACCACCTTAAGCTACCCTCAGTACGGCATATTGCACTGGCCTACGCCCATGATCCCCAGCCTTATACCAAGTCTTTAGCTGCTCTAGACCAGCAGTATGGGCAGCCCCACCATTTAGCACTGAAGGAAATAACCACAATAATAAATCTTCCCAAAGTCCAACCTGGCGATGCTAAAGCATTTCATAACTTTGCAGTCAGAGTCCAGTCCCTGGTCGGAATGTTGCAAGCTATGGGGCAGAATGAGGGAGCAGCTGAGTTAGCCTGTTCGTCGCATGTGCAACACCTCCTCAGTAAGCTGCCGGCTGATTCAGTTGCCAACTTCATCCGCTATAACCGTTCGGTCCGGCCAGGCACCCACTATACCCTAGTAGATTTTGCTACATGGCTCCAGGGTGAAGCACAGTGTCAGTCTGTAGCAGCCCAAGTAAGACATCTAACCCCTGAGAGCTCCATGCAAATCAGGAGGTCTATGCCGAGATCTGCTCCTACAACTGCCACAATATTACATGGCACCAATACCAACCCCCAACCCCGATCTCCTTTAATGGAACCGGGAATGAGAACACTAACATGCCAATACTGCAACACGACTGATCACTCAATAATCAAATGTAAAGAACTGAAGGACCAGAAGACAGAGGACATAAAAGCCTGGATTAGGCGGGAAAAGAGATGTTGGAGGTGCGCAGGCCCACATATGGCGATGAATTGTAATCTGAAAAAGTCATGTGCCCTTTGCAATAGGAAACACCTGGGCATTCTCCACCGAGTGAACCAAAGAGAAACAGACTCCAAAGTCCTATATCTGAACCCTCAGTCTGGCTCCCCTAAAGTCCTTCTAAAGGTGGTTAAAGTGATCCTACGGAATAAACACCGCACATTAGACACCTATGCCATCTTGGATGACGGCTCCCAGCATACAATGCTCCTCCTAGCCGCCTGTAAACAACTAGGGCTTGAAGGGCCCAGGGAACATCTTGTTGTACGCACCATCAGACAAAGAACCGAAAGCTTGGATGGTGCTGCAGTCAGCTTTGAGATTTCCCCTGCTCTGAACCCACAGAAAACATTCATGATTAAAGATGCTTTTACGTCTGATAAGCTGTCACTGGTGGACCAGAGTTATCCAGTGGATAAGCTCCAGAAGCGCTACCGCCACCTACAGGGCCTTCCCCTTCAGTCCTTCTCCAAAGTGCAGCCTCTTCTTTTGATAGGAGCAGATAACTGTCATCTCATAACCCCAACAAAGAAAGTTTGCTCAGGTCCCCCGGGGGCACCAGCGGCTCTCCATACCAAGCTTGGTTGGACACTGCAGGGTCCAACCTTCCTGCATGACCAATCAGATGCCACCCAAGCTCTCTTCACCTCAACTGGCACCACTTATGCAGACCTCAGCCGTAATGTGGAGAAATTCTGGCAAATAGACGTTCTCCCCTTTAAAAATGAGAAGTTAATCACAAGATCCAAACAAGACAAGGAGGCTATGAAACTGTTGGAGGCCAAAACAGTTAGGATTGAAATGGATGGTACTGAACGCTATGCAACACCACTACTTCGTATACACAATGCCCCCAGTCTTCAAGCTCCCAAGGATTCAGTTATGCCCCTGCTGCACCAGACTGAACGCCACTTAGTCAAAAACCCAGAGCTAGGCCAAACCTACACCAAAGAGATAGACAAGTTGGTGCAGGCAGGTTATGTATCCAAACTGACTACTGAGAAAATATCCAAATCATTAGAGTCCTGGTACATTCCCCATCACCTAGTGCAACACAATGGGAAGTCCCGCATTGTTTTTAATTGTTCATTCTCCTTCCAAGGCCAAGTTTTGAATAGTCAACTCCTCCCAGGACCAATATTAGGCCCATCACTGCTAGGTGTGTTGCTCCGCTTTCGGCAACACCGAGTGGCAATTAGTGGGGACATTAAATCCATGTTTCACTAAATAAAACTCCCCCCAGAAGACAGACCACTGCTAAGATTCCTTTGGCGTGACCTAAAAAGGCAGGACCCTCCTGATGTGTATGAGTGGCAAGTACTGCCGTTTGGTACCACCTGTAGCCCCTGCTGTGCGATTTATGCTGTACAAAGACATGCACAGGAATATCAAGAGCACAACCCCGAGGTCACAGCCATAGTCAACCAGTCTTTCTATGTTGACAACTGTCTGCATTCCCTTCCATTCCCTCACGAGGCAAAGGAACTGGTTATCAAGTTGAGGGATGTGTTATCCACTGGGGGCTTCGACATCAGGCAGTGGGCCAGTAACATCCAGTCTGTTGTAGACCATTTACCCTCTGAGGCCCAGTCTGACAGCACAGAACGTTGGCTGAGCCATGACAGGATCGAACCAACAGAGGGCACTTTAGGGTTAAGTTGGCACTTTCCATCTGATGCTCTGGGGTACAAACATAGGTCAGTAGTGTATAATGTTTTAACCATGAGCAATGTATATGAAGTACTTGCCACTCAGTACGATCCCATTGGATATATAATCCCTTACACCACCAGAGCTAAAGTCTTCCTCCAACAGCTCTGGATGAAAAGAAGGGAGTGGGATGAACCCATACCCCCAGGTGAACTTCAGCAAGCATGGAAGGAGTGGGAAAATGAGCTCCCCCACTTGGCCAGCATCCAGTATCCCAGATGGTATGAATCCAGCGTACCTTGTTCTGTAAAGAAAAGACAGTTGCATATATTTTGTGATGCCTCTGAAAGAGCATATGGCTCTGTAGCCTATCTGAGAATGGAGGATGAGCAAGGGGGGACTCATGTTACATTTGTTATGGCTAGATCTCGGGTAGCTCCCAAAAAACAGCTAACAATCCCTCGCCTTGAGCTGTCGGCTGCCCTGACAGGAGCACAACTGGCACAGCTGTTGAAGAGTGAGTTAACAATCCCTATTGACAAAACTGTGCTCTGGTCAGATTCCACTGTAGTCCTGACTTGGCTACAGTCAGAGTCTTGTAGGTATAAAGTGTTTGTTGCTAACCGCATCACAGAAATCCTTGATCTAACCTCCCCTGACCAGTGGCGTTATGTCGACACATGTCACAATCCTGCTGACGATATCACCAGAGGCAAGAGACTAATGGAGTTGACAGAACTATGCAGATGGAACAGAGGCCCAGCATTCCTTGTTAAACCTCCTGATCAATGGCCTGTTCTACCACCACACACTCAGGTTCCAGTTCCGGACCTAAGGAAGTCCATGTTTTGTGGCCACATACCAACACGCCCTCAGATCTACCAGACCCGAGTCGGTTTACTACTTGGCAAGACCTTGTTGAGGCAACCCACCAAAGCCTTCAGGATACTGCCAAACACAGCCCTGCTGGAATCCCTTCTTACACCCAGGCTGAAGTTGAAATACTTCTTGTTTCAAAAGCTCAATCAGAAAGCTTCCCAGAGGATTTCCATGCCCTAAAGTCAGGTAGAGAACTTCCTGTATATAGTCGCCTCTCTTCCCTCTCTCCACAGTTTGTGCACATGCAAGCATGTGCAAGTTAAATCTTATCCAAGTAGGAGGCAGACTGCGAATGGCAGAACAACTTGAACCAGGAACAATGTACCCTATTGTCCTGGATCCTAAACATCCAGTAACCCGTCTGATAATCAAGGACTATGATATCCGCCTTCTCCATCCCGGTCTCGAGAGAGTTTTTGCAGAGATCAGACGTTCATATTGGATTCTTCGAGGCCGACAAGCTATTAAGCAGCATCAATGGACTTGTACAGAATGCAGGAAATGGCGAGCTAAACCCATTATTCCCAAAATGGCAGACCTGCCCCCTTCTCGGGTCCGTTTGACCCAGCCTCCATTCTGGTCTACGGGGATGGACTGTTTTGGTCCATTGCTCATAAAGCTGGGTCACAAAACAGATAAAAGATGGGGGCTTCTGTTCAAATGCCTTACAACTCACTGCCTCTGCTCAGATAGTTTTCTTATGGCCCTGCGACGTTCTACAGCACGCCGAGGTCAGCCCTTCGAACTTTTATCAGATTGTGGGACAAACTTCAAAGGAGGAGCGAAGGAACTCAGTGATGCTTTTGAGGCATTGAATCCAGTATTGAAGGAGCAGCTGGGTAAAAGGAAGATCCACTTCAGGTTCAACCCTCCAAATGCTCCCCACTTTGGAGGCTCATGGGAGAGAGAGGTGAGATCTATCAAAACAGCATTACGAGTGACACTGGGGGCACAAACCGTTACAGAGGAGGCACTAAACACTGTTCTGATAGAAATAGAAGGCATTTTCAACTCGAAACCTCGGGTATGTGTCATCGGACCTGGCTGATCCTGACCCTGTGACCCCAAATTTGCTCCTTATGGGGCCCCCAAGCAGTGTATGGTGACTCAGATCTTGTTGGTAGGAGAAGATGGAGACACAGCCAGGTCCTCGCAGACCACTTCTGGAATCGCTTTATAAAAGACTATTTACCCAGCCTTCAAACCCGCCAGAAATGGCAAAGGGACAAGATCAGCCTAACGGTGTCGGATGTAGTAATGATGGTAGACCCACAGCTGCCCAGAGGACCTGTTGCAAGATTAATACCCCTCCCCCCAATAACGGATCCTGAACCCACTCAGTCTGGTAAAGACTAAGGTAATTATCAAATATGTCACCATATTTGAGGGGCGGCTGTAGAAAATCCTCCCACCTGCCCAGGTATTGGTGGGCGGGACCCACACACATCAGCCAAACAGACCTCACCTAAGGTGTTAAAAGCTTCAATCAGGCATTGCTCTGCCTCTTTCCACTGTTGTTGAAGCATGCTGCCTGGTTGTGGAGCTGCAAATTTCCTGTTGATTGTTCATCTCGATGCATTATCTGAGTGAGTTCATGCTGGTTATTTATACGCTGAAAAATAAGTATTTCAGTAGATTAATTCCTATATTGTTGATTTATTATTGCTCTAATTTGTTTGTAGCTGTTGAATCATCATCACGACCATCTGTACAACAATCAACTTTATTAAAGAAGAGTATAAGTATTGAAAGGCTCTTCTCTGGTCCTCATATTTTGACTGATATGCCGATGTAGAAGCTCAGTGTGCTACCCAGCCAATAGAAAGCAAGTTTTTACATACGGGTTAGTGTTAATGTATTTATTGTATTTATTATAATTTAGTTCTTCTCTTGAGAATGTGAGTAACTGCGACTGACCCAATTTCCCTCTGGGAAAAATACAGTATTTCTGATTGTGATTGTTTTCTCTGTTCATAAGTTTAGAAAAATGACATTTAAAAGTTCCTTTGGTTGAACTGTCATGTCAGCAGCTGTCTTTGATCAGCAGTGTGAGAGTTTCTCCACACAGGAGGCGACTCTCAGTCCTCAAATCTCACACAGAGACACTGAGGAACCAAGTGAATACCCTGACCCACACAGAATCCAAAACCCCGGGTACAGAGGCTCAGTGAAAGTGCTGCTGAAGGTGTGGAGGTGGATCAGTGTGTCAGAGGAGACGCTGTAGAAGGACAGAGAGCCAGCAGGCCAGTCCAGATACACTGCCACTCTGTTAGAGGAGGGGGGGGCAGGGATGAGTGTCTGTCTGTTATTGTACCAGGCAGAGAATCCTCCATCATAGCAGTACAGACTCCAGGAGTTTTTATTCCCTCCAAGCCCACAGTCATAACCACCTCCTCTCCTGCTGATTCCTCTGTAAGTCAGTCCTATATCAACCCATCCTTTCCACTCGACCTCCCAGTAGCAGCGACCAGTCAGACCATCTCTACACAGGATCTGTTTACAGTGCTCAAACCTCTCTGGGTGACAAAGATATGGCTGCTTCTGTCTCACTCCTGTCACCTTCCTGTTGTCCTCAGACAGGACGAGGTTTCTGTTTGCTGTGTTTGTGTCCAGTTTGAGTTCACAGGAATCTGATGGAGAGAACAAGACACAACAGACCTGCTGTGGTTATTATCTGCTGATTTATTAACAGTTTGATTATTGATTTGTTAACTCTTTGATGAAGACACATGGTGTCAGCCGTCCTCTTCATTCACAGCAGGATCTGAATGAATGGACGTCACAAACTGCTGTGGAAATTCACTTTACATCTGGAAGAGCCATTTATATACAAACTGAACTACATTTACACTTCATATATTTCTTTATAGATGTTAATATTGCTCTATTAGTATTATCTTCAAGTTATATTCACTTGGTGTAAACTACAAACAATGCTTTCATACATTTTGTCATTTATTACATAATTACATGAGGTTGGTCTTGTTTCTAGCACATTTACAAGTTTTGAAAGTTTGGAGCTTAACTTGGAGAAATGTGTAAAAACCAAACTGAGAAACTGTGATCATGTTTGCAGTGGAGCATCAGATCGGTTTGTGTTTGGTTCAGCAGGTAAAAGCAGCTGAGAACAAAGAGCAGAAACTGCAGCTGCACCATCTAAACAGCTGAAGGTTTTGTGTTGATGAATCAAACTAAATCCACACTTACACTTCCTCAGGCCTGGTTTCAACCTCTGCTCTCCACTATGGTCAATCCTGGAGGAAGAAACAGAGTCAGAGCAGCAGATTCTCTTTGAGGATGGAAACATGGGCAGTAAGTAACCTTCCCTATGAAGGATTTAGCAGACCACCTCACTCATATCCACCATTCAACATGAAACAATACTCCTCAGCCCTCTATAAGACATTGCGTGTGTGTCTCTCCATACCTGAGAGCCTCCAGTCTCCAGGTTGGATCCTCCAGTCCAGCAGAGAGCAGCTTCACTCCTGAGTCTCCTGGATGATTGTAGCTCAGGTCCAGCTCTCTCAGATGGGAGGGGTTGGAGCTCAGAGCTGAGGCCAGAGAAGCACAGCCTTCCTGTGTGAGCAGACAGCCTGACAGCCTGCACACCAACACAAACACAATCAGTCCACCACATCATCTGCTTTGTGTTTTCACAAAAACCTACACAGGTTAGGAATGTGTTCAGTGACATGAAGCTGCATGGAAATCAGGACTGAACTGGTCATGTGTTGAGCAGGTTGAGGAATCCTGACCTGAGAGCCTCCAGTCTGCAGTGTGGACTCTCCAGTCCAGCAGAGAGACGCTTCACTCCTGAATCCTGCAGATCGTTGTGACTCAGGTCCAGCTCTCTCAGACTGGAGGACTGGGAGCTGAGAACCGAGGCCAGAGCTGCACAGCTTCTCTCTGGCAGGTTACAGCCACTCAGCCTGAGGAAAGATGTATGGGCATAGAAATGTTGCTCTCTAGTATCTAATGTGATTCATATATGAGCTCTGACAGTCAGTGTTTAAACTATCAGGATGTAAAGTTGGGTGAGAAGAAGACTGATTCACAAAATGCTCAGCATTTCCATTTTCATGGGACTGAACAGTAAATTGGCTATTAAATCCAGATGGTAAACTCACAAGGTCACCCTTTAAACATTCAACAACACTGACCTGAGAGCCTCCAGTCTGCAGTGTGGACTCTCCAGTCCAGCAGAGAGACGCTTCACTCCTGAATCCTGCAGCTGGTTGTTACTCAGGTCCAGCTCTCTCAGACTAGAGGACTGGGAGCTGAGAACTGAGGCCAGAGTTGCACAGCTTCTCTCTGACAGATTACAGCCACTCAGCCTGAGGAAAGATATATGGACAGAAATGTTACTCACTGGTATTTAATGTGATTCATATATGAGCTCTGACAGTCAGTGTTTAAATTGTCTGGATGTAAAGTTGGGTGAGAAGAAGACTGATTCACAAAATGCTCAGCATTTCCATTTTCATGGGACTGAACGATAAATTGGCTGGTAAAGGCCCCATGCTGTCCACTTTTCCAGGGTTTTATTTTAACTGTTGATCTCCCTGCATGATGGATTTGTGGTTTTGAGTTCCTGTGGTCTGATAAATACAGGGTCTGTCTCAGTCAAAGGGCTAGATGACTACTAGGTTGCAGCCTACGGTGCCCACGTAGGAGGCGTCCGACGTAGGTGCTCGTATCAAGTGTTCCGGAACTAAAAGTTTAGTGAATTGGGACGGTGTAGCCTGCGGAGGATTCCTACGTCATTATTATCGAGGCTTCCCGAAGCGCATTCGAGTGATGCAGCGTAAAATGCAGAAGTAGGTTTGGGAGGTGTGTCAGTGAACACCTGTGCATGAAACCAAACGATAAGCAGCTTCAACGCTCTCAAGATGGACAACATTGATTCTGTAGTTTTATGTATTTTATTTTATTTTGTCTTCGTGAAGATGCAGAAAATTAAGATAATTGTTACACCTCACAAATTGCAACAGACTATCCCAATTAAAGTAATTGTACACATGGCTACATTGTAATGTACCTGATGCGCTGATGGTTGCTATGGAAACATCATGCAAAATGCCTATCTAGCTCATCTAACTAAACGTGCATTTACAGGCGTTGTTCGGATACAGTGAACAGCTAAACCGAATCTATGGTGGTAATTATAGGCATGAAAACTTATCAAAACGTCATGATATAAACATTAAGACGGTCTAAAACATGCTTCATAATTCCAGCAATGGTGGCTGATCCAGAAATTCAACTGGACCGAAAGGTACCCTGGGAAGTAGGCTGTAATGTCGGCCACGAAGCATCGTGGAGGTGTTTCCTGCAAATGAGGCAAAAACAGCCTGGATCTGTGGGCTGTATTTGCAGGACCCCGTGCTGTAAAATTGAATTTGGACAGCACATGTCGCGCCGCCGTGACGTAAGCAGCCTACAGATACGACCTAGGCAGCGTACAGCCTTTGAATTGAGACAGACCCATTGTTTTATATCTCCTCTCTCTTGCCTTTCTCCCGGAGATCTGCCTGGACAGTTCGTTTAGCCAATCAGAAGAGAGAATCAGCCCCTCTCCACTGATTGGCTGACTGTTTTCTGAGTGATGGTCGGGCCAATCACAAGCAAGTAACTGAAACCTATGCTGCTCAACGGAGCTCAGTGGTGCTCACCGGTAAACAGGAATTATCATCTTATGTAAGATTGTCATGGCGACCGCTGAGCGCGATGGTATACAACCGTATGTGTTTGAGCCCGATTCTGATCCCGAACCACAGATGAAACCAGCATTGTATTGTGTCGGGTTGATGAAACAGTCGGCGCTGAACTGAGCCCAACAGACGAGCAAATTTGGACTAAAACCCTGCGGGACCCTGAGCGTGATGTTATACGACCGTACGATCCCGAACCACAGACGGCAGGAGAAACCGAACCACCTCAAAACCGTTTATTACAGGATGTTTCAGAATGTTAAGTTATGTTTGTTAAATATGTTATAAATATGTTGTGGGCTTGTTGCCGGGGGAACGGAGTAGAACTGGCTAAGTTTGCTGGCTTTGAGCTTGTTGCCTGGGGAGGGAAGGCAGGCTGTGGGCGGAGTCATGTTCTCATGACATCATCAATTAACAGAAGTGCAATCCGTTCGTTTTACAGGGAGAGTTTCAAAAAACAGGCTGCACTTCTCCATTCATCACAGGTTTAATGCATGGGACAGTATTTATGTGGCCCCGAGACCTTCACTATCACACAAAAAGAACAAAAATTGCATTTTTCAGGCCATGGGGCCTTTAAATCCTGATGTTAAACTCACAAGGTCAACCTTTAAATATTCAAAAACACTGACCTGAGAGCCTCCAGTCTGCAGTGTGGACTCTCCAGTCCAGCAGAGAGACGCTTCACTCCTGAATCCTGCAGATCATTGTCACTCAGGTCCAGCTCTCTCAGACTAGAGGACTTGGAGCTGAGAACTGAGGCCAGAGCTGCACAGCTTCTCTCTGACAGATTACAGCCACTCAGCCTGAGGAAAGATATATGGACATAGAAATGTTACTCTCTAGTATTTAATGTGATTCATATATGAGCTCTGACAGTCAGTGTTTAAACTGTCTGGATGTAAAGTTGGGTGAGAAGAAGACTGATTCACAAATGCTCAGGATTTCCATTTTCGTGGGACTGAACAGTAAATTGGCTGTTAAAGGCCCCATGCTGTCCACTTTTCCAGGGTTTTATTTTAACTGTTGATCTCCCTGCATGATGTATTTGTGGTTTTGAGTACTTGTTGTCTGATAAATATAGTTTCACAGCTCCTCTCTCTTGCCTTTCTTCCAGAGCTCTGGCAGCACGGTTCGTTTAGCCAATCAGAAGAGTGAATCAGCCCCTCTCTACTGATTGGCTGACTGTTTTCTGAGTGATATATGGTCAGGCCAATCACAAGTAGCTGAAACCTATGCTGCTCAACGGAGCTCAGTGGTGCTCACCGGTAAACAGGAATTACCATCTTATGTAAGATTGTCATGGCAACCGCTGAGTGTGATGTTATACGACCGTACATATTTGAGCCCGACTCCGATCCTGAACCACAGATGAAACTGAACCACCTCAAATCCGTTTATTACAGGATGTTTCAGAATGTTAAGTTATGTTTGTTAAATATGTTGTAAATATGTTGTGAGCTTGTTGCCGGGGGAACGGAGCCAGACTGGCTAAGTTTGCTGGCTTTGAGCTTGTTGCCTGGGGACGGAAGGCGAGCTGTGGGTGGAGTCATGTCCTCATGACATCATCAATTAACAGAAGTGCAATCCGTTCGTTTTACAGGGAGAGTTTCAAAAAACAGGCTGTGTGCACTTCTCCATTCATCACAGGTTAAATGCATGGGACAGTATTTATGTAGCCCCAAGACCTTCACTATCATGCAAAAACAATGAAAAATGCATTTTCAGGCCATGGGGCCTTTAAATCCTGATGTTAAACTCACAAGGTCACCCTTTAAACATTCAACACCACTGACCTGAGAGCCTCCAGTCTGCAGTGTGGACTCTCCAGTCCAGCAGAGAGACGCTTCACTCCTGAATCCTGCAGCTGGTTGTTGCTCAGGTCCAGCTCTCTCAGACTAGAGGACTGGGAGCTGAGAACTGAGGCCAGAGATGCACAGCTTCTCTCTGACAGATTACAGCCACTCAGCCTGAGGAAAGATATTTGGACAGAAATGTTAATCACTGGTATTTAATGTGATTCATATGTGGGCTCTGACAGTCAGTGTTTAAATTGTCTGGATGTAAAGTTGGGTGAGAGGAAGACTGATTCACAAATGCTCAGGATTTCCATTTTCATGGGACTGAACGATAAATTGGCTGTTAAAGGCCCCATGCTGTCCACTTTTCCAGGGTTTTATTTTAACTGTTGATCTCCCTGCATGATGGATTTGTGGTTTTGAGTTCCTGTGGTCTGATAAATATAGGGTCTGTCTCAGTTGAAGGGCTAGATGACTTCTAGGTCGCAGCCCACGGTGCCCACGTAGGAGGCGTCCGACGTAGGTGCCGATATCAAGTTTTCCAGAACTAAAAGTTTAGTGAATTGGGACGGTGTAGCCTGCGGAGGATTCCTACGTCATTATCATCGAGGCTTCCCGAAGCGCATTCGAGTGATGCAGCGTAAAATGCCGAAGTAGGTTTGGGAGGTGTGTCGGTGAACACCTGTGCATGAAACCAAACGATAAGCAGCTTCAACGCTCTCAAGATGGACAACATTGATTCTGTAGTTTTATGTATTTTATTTTATTTTGTCTTCGTGAAGATGCAGAAAATTAAGATAATTGTTACACCTCACAAATTGCAACAGACTATCCCAATTAAAGTAATTGTACACATGGCTACATTGTAATGTACCTGATGCGCTGATAGATGCTATGGAAACATCATGCAAAATGCCTATCTAACTCATCTAACTAAACTTGCATTTACAGGCGTTGTTCGGATACAGTTAATAGCTAAACTGAATCTATGGTGGTAATTATAGGCATGAAAACTTATCAAAACGTCATGATATAAACATTAAGACGGTCTAAAACATGCTTCATAATTCCAGCAATGGTGGCTGATCCAGAAATTCAACTGGACCGAAAGGTACCCTGGGAAGTAGGCTGTAATGTCGGCCGCAAAGCATCGTGGAGGTGTTTCCTGCAAATTAGTCAGAAATAGCCTGGATCTGTCGGCTGCATCTGCAGGACCCTGCGTGGTAAAACTGAATTGGGACAGCACTTGTCCCGCCGCCGTGACGTAAGCAGCCTACAAATACGACCTAGGTAGCGTACAGCCTTTGAATTGGGACAAACCCATTGTTTTATATCTCCTCTCTCTTGCCTTTCTCCCGGAGATCTGGCTGGACAGTTCGTTTAGCCAATCAGAAGAGAGAATCAGCCCCCTCTCCACTGATTGGCTGACTGTTTTCTGAGTGATGGTTGGGCCAATCACAAGCAAGTAACTGAAACCTATGCTGCTCAATGGAGCTCAGTGGTGCTCACCGGTAAACAGGAATTATCATCTTATGTAAGATTGTCATGGCAACCGCTGAGCGTGATGTTATACGACCGTACGTGTTTGAGCCCGATTCTGATCCCGAACCACAGACGAAACCAGCATTGCATTGTGTCGGGTTGATGAAACAGTCGGCGCTGAACTGAGCCCAACAGACGAGCAAATTTGGACTAAAACCCTGCGGGACCCTGAGCGTGATGTTATACGACCGTACGATCCCGAACCACAGACGGCAGGAGAAACCGAACCACCTCAAATCTGTTTATTACAGGATGTTTCAGAATGTTAAGTTATGTTTGTTAAATATGTTGTAAATATGTTGTGAGCTTTTTGCCTGGGGAGGGAAGGCAGGCTGTGGGCGGAGTCATGTTCTCATGACATCATCAATTCACAAAAGTGCAATCCGCTTCTTTTACAGGGAGAGTTTCAAAAAACAGGCTGTGTGCACTTCTCCATTCATCACAGGTTTAATGCATGGGACAGTATTTATGTGGCCCTAAGACCTTCACTATCACACAAAAACAATGAAAATTGCATTTTTAATGCCATGGAGCCTTTAAACCCTGACGTTAAACTCACAATGTCACCCTTTAAACATTCAACACCACTGACCTGAGAGCCTCCAGTCTGCAGTGTGGACTCTCCAGTCCAGCAGAGAGACGCTTCACTCCTGAATCGAGCAGCTGGTTGTTGCTCAGGTCCAGCTCTCTCAGACTAGAGGACTGGGAGCTGAGAACTGAGGCCAGAGCTGCACAGCTTCTCTCTGACAGATTACAGCCACTCAGCCTGAGGAAAGATATATGGACATAGAAATGTTACTCTCTAGTATTTAATGTGATTCATATATGAGCTCTGACAGTCAGTGTTTAAACTGTCTGGATGTAAAGTTGGGTGAGAAGAAGACTGATTCACAAATGCTCAGGATTTCCATTTTCGTGGGACTGAACAGTAAATTGGCTGTTAAAGGCCCCATGCTGTCCACTTTTCCAGGGTTTTATTTTAACTGTTGATCTCCCTGCATGATGTATTTGTGGTTTTGAGTACTTGTTGTCTGATAAATATAGTTTCACAGCTCCTCTCTCTTGCCTTTCTTCCAGAGCTCTGGCAGCACGGTTCGTTTAGCCAATCAGAAGAGTGAATCAGCCCCTCTCTACTGATTGGCTGACTGTTTTCTGAGTGATATATGGTCAGGCCAATCACAAGTAGCTGAAACCTATGCTGCTCAACGGAGCTCAGTGGTGCTCACCGGTAAACAGGAATTACCATCTTATGTAAGATTGTCATGGCAACCGCTGAGCGTGATGTTATACAACCGTACGTGTTTGAGCCCGACTCCGATCCCGAACCACAGATGAAACTGAACCACCTCAAATCCGTTTATTACAGGATGTTTCAGAATGTTAAGTTATGTTTGTTAAATATGTTGTAAATATGTTGTGAGCTTGTTGCCGGGGGAACGGAGCCAGACTGGCTAAGTTTGCTGGCTTTGAGCTTGTTGCCTGGGGACGGAAGGCGAGCTGTGGGTGGAGTCATGTCCTCATGACATCATCAATTAACAGAAGTGCAATCCGTTCGTTTTACAGGGAGAGTTTCAAAAAACAGGCTGTGTGCACTTCTCCATTCATCACAGGTTTAATGCATGGGACAGTATTTATGTAGCCCCAAGACCTTCACTATCATGCAAAAACAATGAAAAATGCATTTTCAGGCCATGGGGCCTTTAAATCCTGATGTTAAACTCACAAGGTCACCCTTTAAACATTCAACAACACTGACCTGAGAGCCTCCAGTCTGCAGTGTGGACTCTCCAGTCCAGCAGAGAGACGCTTCACTCCTGAATCCTGCAGCTGGTTGTTACTCAGGTCCAGCTCTCTCAGACTAGAGGACTGGGAGCTGAGAACTGAGGCCAGAGCTGCACAGCTTCTCTCTGAGAGATTACAGCCACTCAGCCTGAGGAGGAATCAAAGATGAAAACAATATCTGTCATTTCTCTCTCTTCAGTAGAAAGCATCATGTATTTAATATGTCCAGTTTTCTATGAACCTACACAGATTTCCTGGAGGCTTTGACCACTGGCAGCAGCCTCAGAACAGCCTCCTCTGAAGCAGAGTATTTCTTCAGGTCAAACACCTCCAGATCTTCTTCTGATGACAGTAAGATGAAGACCAGAGCTGACCACTGAGCAGGGGACAGTTCCTCTGTGGAGAGACGTCCTGATCTCAGGTACTGTTGGATCTCCTCCACTAGAGAATGGTCATTCAACTCAATCAGACAGTGGAACAGGTTGATGCTTCTCTCTGGAGACGGATTCTCCCTGATCTTCTTTTTGATGAACTCAACTGTTTCCTGATTGGTCTGTGAGCCACTTCCTGTCTGTGTCATCAGGCCTCGTAGGAGAATCTGATTGGTCGGCAGTGAGAGACCCAGGAGGAAGCGCAGGAACAAGTCCAGGTGTCCATTTGGACTCTGTAAGGCCTTGTCCACAGCACTCTGGAGGAGTTTTAGTTCATATTTCTTGTTGAACCATGCAGACCACCAGGAGGCTGATTGTTCTTCTGGTTCTTCTGACAGCAGATTGACTCCAGAGTTGATGAAGGTCACAAAGACATAAAGAGCAGCCAGAAACTCCTGAACGCTCAGATGGACGAAGCAGAAAACCTTGTCCTGGTACAGCCCACGCTCCTCTTTAAAGATCTGTGTGAACACTCCTGAGTACACTGAGGCTGCTCTGATATCAATGCCACACTCTGCCAGGTCTGCTTCATAGAAGATCAGGTTGCCTTTCTCCAGCTGCTCAAAAGCCAGTTTTCCCAGAGACAGGATCACCTCCCTGGTCTCTGGAGTCCAGAGTGGATCTGTCTCAGCTCTCCCATGATACTTGACGTTCTGCACTTTGGACTGAACCACCAGGAAGTGGATGTACATCTCAGTCAGGGTCTTGGGCAGGTCTCCTCCCTCACTGGTTTTCAACACGTCCTCCAGAACTGTAGCAGTGATCCAGCAGAAGACTGGGATGTGGCACATGATGTGGAGGCTTCGTGACGTCTTGATGTGGGAGATGATTCTGCTGGCCTGCTCCTCATCCCTGAATCTCTTCCTGAAGTATTCCTCCTTCTGTGGGTCAGTGAAGCCTCTCACCTCTGTCACCATGTCAACACACTCAGGAGGGATCTGATTGGCCGCTGCGGGTCGTGTGGTTATCCAGAGGCGAGCAGAGGGAAGCAGGTTCCCCTTGATGAGGTTTGTCAGCAGAACGTCCACTGAGGTGGACTCTGTAACATCAGTCAGGATCTGGTTGTTGTTGAAGTCCAGAGGAAGTCGACACTCATCCAGACCGTCAAAGATCAACACAACCTGGAACTGCTCAAACCTGCTGATTCCTGCTTCTTTGGTCTCAGTGAAGAAGTGATGAACAAGTTCCACCAAGCTGAACTTTTTCCCTCTCAGCAGATTCAGCTCTCTGAAAGTGAATGGAAATGTGAAGTGGACATGCTGGTTGGCTTTGTGTTCAGCCCAGTCCAGAGTGAACTTCTGTGTTAAGACTGTTTTCCCAATGCCAGCCACTCCCTTTGTCATCACTGCTCTGATTGGTCCATCTCTTCCAGGTAAAGGTTTAAAGATGTCCTCACATGTGATTGGTGTTTCTGGTGTGTCTGGTTTCCTGGCTGCTGTTTCAATCCATCTGACCTCATGTTCCTCATTGAGCTCTCCACTCCCTCCCTCTGTGATGTACAGCTCTGTGTAGATCTGATTCAGAAGTGTTGGGTTTCCTGCTTTAGCAATCCCCTCAAACACACACTCACACTTCTTCTTCAGCTTAGATCTGAGTTCACGTTGGCACGCTGCAGCGGCAGTTTCTAAATGAACAAACAACAAAAACATCAGTAAGTAAATGTCACATTAATGAGAGAAATGTGAATATTTGCTGGTAAATGTATCTGAGTTGTGGCTGCATGGCATCCATTTAGCTCATAGCTGCTGGTGGAAAAACCAGTCCTGACTGTCTGCAGCCAAATGTGAAAGGCAACATTTTCCATGTCAACTTTGTGTTCAGCATTTTACACAAATATGAACAAATCAACACTTTAACCAGGTTCTCCATGAGGATTGTGCTCATTTCCCTTCCAATCAGGGATTGCTGAGCTCTTGTTTTAGAAATGTCTGTATTTACAGCAGAGGTTACAAATGCAAACATTCAGTTTTCCCATCATTCCTCTTCTCCATCCTGTTAAAGGAGTTAAAAGCCTCTTACTGCTCCACAGATGCTCAGCCAGCTCCTCCTGCTTCATTCTCCTCAGGAGGTACAGTGTGATCTGCAGAAAAGCCTCCCTGCTGCTCCTCCTCTGCTCTTCCTCCTCACCGTACAGCACCTCGTCATCCTCCCTCTGCCTCTCTGAGCATTCTGGGTAATCTGGACTCAGAGACCTCTGCAGGTTTTTCAGCTCCTTCTTCACAAAGGTGTTGATGTTCTCCTCCAGCAGCTGCAACAGAAAAATCAAAGAATTCAAGTTCCATTTTCAAATTTGGACCCAAAACACAAAATCAGATCCAGGTTGAAGAGCCTGAAAGTCCAAAGTGCAGCATGGAGACGATTATGAGCTGAGCTGCTGCTCAGTTTGGACCTTGTTGTTCATTATACAACAGTTAGTGCCAGTGGAGCAATCTGATTGGACAAGAGGCGTTCCATGAGAGCTGATGTTCAGTAGAACAGCACTCGCTCTGGTGTCATATCGCTGCATTTACACACCAGAAATATGGAGGCCAGGTGTGTTTGATGCTCCTGGGCAGACTGACCACTGGGAACCTCTGAGCTCTGCTGCTGGACTCTGAGGAGGACACACACACACACACACACACACACACACACACACACACACACACACACACACACAAAATTAACTCCATGTTAAAAGCTGCTCTGATTATTGGGTGTGATGTTTTGAAAGAGAAAACTCAGTCAACAGAGTCTGAGGGGCCGAACCGATTCTGCATCTTTAAATAATTACCCATCATCAGCAGAGGGCTGTGTGTCTTTGAACTCATCAAGTCGATCCATAGACCCGTCGCTCTTGAGGGACACACAGCTGGGTCCAGGGGAGTCTGGTCTCTCGTGCTGGATCCTGATAGAAACATCATGAACACAGTGAAGGGATCTGTGTCTCTATGAACAACACTGTTGCAAGGACTGTTGCATGCAAGGGCACTCTCGCAAAACTTGACACACTCTATCACTCTGCCATCCGCTTTGCCACTAATGCCCCCTTCACCACCCACCACTGCACCCTTTACTCACTGGTAAGCTGGCCCTCTCTTCACACCCGCCGCCATATTCACTGGCTCACCCTCATCTACAAGACCCTCCTTCACCGCACACCCCCCTATCTGTCTCGTCTGCTGCACCGACTCCCCGTCACATACAACACCCGGTCCTCTCTGCACATACAGTTAACTACTCCTAAATCCAGATCCTCCCTTGGTCATGCATCTTTTCAATCAGCTGCTGCCACTGACTGGAATGCTCTGCAAAAACACCTAAAACTGGACAACTTCATTTCTATGCTGAAAAATGTCTGAAAAATGCTTATAACAGTGTTCAGGATTGTTATTTTTTGTACCAAATAGTTAAATAAAGTTGTTAAGCAAGAAGCCATTGACTTGAGTGGTATAAATTTTGGAAATGTATGTTTTAATGAGGCCACTGTCACCACCGTCAGAGGCAGTTATATTTGTTTTAAATAAATATGCTTACAATATGTTTCTTTGGTGCTGTTGAATTATTAAAGTAATAGTCTCTTTTAATACAAAAATATGTTTTCAAATAATAAAAAAAAACATTACAGTGACAGTGATGACAAAAACAAAGTAGCCTAATAACTGGAAAAAACTATTTTATGAAAAAAATGCAAAATGAGGAGGTTGCACCGGTACACTGCTGAACAGCCAAGACCTTGGCCTATAATAATATACCTTCAGATTTTGTAATTTAACGCACTTTTTTTTTCAAGATTAAAACCTGTTTTATCCAAATTCCCAAGAATCAGTGAAATACTTATTTTCAGAAGCAACATTATGTGTAAGAGATAATGGAATGTGAACACACACAGAGCTTTTCCTGTGAATAATGCTGCTGTGCTGATTTGCCTGCTGAGCTCTGAGATGGAGAACAGTCATGGACAGTCAGAGATCCTCATCTCACCTCTTAGCTTTGGTCTGGCTGTCATGTTCCCCAGACAGAGTGCTTTCAGAGGCAGGGAGCCTCCTCTTCCTCTTCCGAGCCGATTTCATAGCCGAACACCTTGACACAAACACAGCGGCTGATTGATGACAACAAGCTTTCCGTGACAGGATGTGTGCTGTCTTCCTGTCAGCACCATGTCACATATACAGAGTGGACGTTAAACTCAGAGCAGCCGCCCTTTACATCAAACCCACTGAGCAGCTTCATCTACAGAGGACTTTGAATCCTCTGGCACACTCTCTCCTGTTGGATCAACAACTGAAAAAAATGAACTTTGAGCTGTTACTGATTACAATCTACCTGACACTGACTTTGGCCACTAGTAAAACACACAGGTAAAACATTTTAGACAAAGCTGATTTTGTCCTCAGTCAACGTTAAATATTATGACATAATGAAGATTTAGATCTGAAATCATGGAAATCCCATTTTGAAAGCCTTTCCACATCTTGTGCTCCCAGTCTGCTCTGCAGTCTTCCAGCTGTGAGACACAAACATCTGTACTGATCCCTGGTCGGGTCTTTACCTGCTGAATCACATCCACATCAAATCCAAGAGACTTTCCAGCTTCATGTGGAGAGGAAACCCAGAGAGAGAAGACGCCGCTGCTTCTCCTGTTGCTCAATCTCAACTTTCAGCACAGAGGGAGCAGCACGGCCCGTTCAAAGCAGCACCAGGCTCTGCTTTCACTTTCACATTCTGTTTATGGAGCATGAGCGCCATCAAGTGGACAGGTATGGAAGTTCTCTGGATCCTTCTCATCCATCCAGAAAATATCAAAGTGAACAGCAGGCTTCTGAACTTCTAGAAATGGCTTTGAAATCTCATTCCAGAGCTTCCTGTCCTCCATGCCAGTTTTTTTAAACAGTCAATAAATATTTCTCATGATTCACAGACGATTTGAATCTTGACTGACTGATTGATTGATCAAATATTTTTTATTAATCCTGAAGGAAATTCAGGTGGTGGTCATCAGCTGCTTACATTCACACCAACTTTAAAAAACAGACACCAATAAAAGACATCAGTAATGAAGACACAATAAGAATATTATGAAAACATGAATAAATACTAAAAAAACAAAAGTAAATAAATAAAGTGTGTAATTGGAGTGTAATTAGACTCTTACCCTTCGTCAACACACACACGCACACACACACACACACGCAATGTCTTAAAAAACCTGATCTGTTTTAATTTAAAGTTCAAAGCTTGCTGTTTCTTGGGATATAACACATTTCTTCTTTATGCAAGTTCTTTATTATTTATTTATTTTTTTGTTATCCCAAACATGGGGCTATTTCCCCACTCGCGAATATTGAAATTCTTCAATATTAGACCATTGTAGCTTGCTTCTGTGTCTTATTGATTTATTGTTTATTATTTGTTCATTATTACGCTAAAATATTATCACCATTGCATCAGAAATGCATTTATTTGTCAAAACATCAACATTTTAATGAACTTTTTACCAAATCTCTTAAGCTGCACATTCATAGTTTGGGTTTTCGCTTCCAAATTTCCACAGTAAAGTACCCATTCTGAATTTCACCAAATATGCATAAAATTGACAACTTTACAAATTGAAACCATTTTGGTGTGATTATCTTCAAAATTGAAAAGAATCGTAAAATGGCCCATTCTGTGTGACATTTTACGAATAGAAACCAAAATGGTTTCTACTTGGTTGTAAGGTTGTGCTCAGGTTTTGTCCCCAGGTGTCTCGGCGTGTCTGCAGCTCTACATTTAGCCTGTCCTGCTGAAAACCACGACTCCAAACTCGCTCGGCCCGCGCACGCTGCCACGAAGGTGACAGGACTGAACAACTATCAGAGTCTGCAGTCCGTTTCTGATCAGGCTGTTCTTAGGGAAGCCCAGAGGACGGTGAGTGACCCGTCCCATATCCTCCACACAGAGGACGAGCTCATGACCCTCTGGCAGACGATAGAGTCCCAAACTGCAAACTAAACCGTTTTAAAAACTCAGCTGCTGAAACATTTTCTGCTCTGAGACGCCGCTGGAGCAGCTGGAAACATCTGGAAACATGAGGACGTGGCATCGCTTCGTCTCTGGACAGAGGAAACAGACAGACAGACTGCAGCATGGAGACAGATGTGAAGCACATCAGGACAGACATTTATTTAAATGGAAGCATTACAGATTTTTTAAACTTTAAACATCTCATATATGAACAGTCTTCTTGGGTTTCAGTTTCTTCTTCAGTCCTTTCTTCTTGGCTTTCTTGCTGGGATCCACCATGACGCCTTTGAAGGAGGACGGGCTGCTGGTCGACTTGGCTGGTCGGCCCGTGAATCCTCTCCTCTCCTTGAATCCTTTCCTCTCCTGGAATCCTTTCCTCTCCTTCCCCGCGTCCCTCCTCTCTCCTGCCTGTCCCTCGGGGCCGCCCGGGCCCCTCGTCGGGCCCCTCGTCGGGCCCTTAGCTGGGTTTCCTCTGCTCGGGTGGCTTTGGCTCTTCACCTTCTCTTTCTTGACCGACCTCTTGACGCGGATCGATCGGCCCTCCAGCGAGGAGCCGTTGAGCTTCAGGGCGAGCTGGACCGAGTCGGCGCTCTGCGGCACAAAACAGACACAGCACACTTTTATTATCATCACCGAGCTGCAGCCTGTTATCATCTTACTGATTATTAAGTTAGTCTGCAAATTGCCCAAAATCCCAAAGTATAACCTAAAGTGATCTGAGGCCACATGGAGACGAAATCTCTTTAAAATGCAACTTTATCTGTTTTTTTAAAATAATGTGCACAGACCTGCTGCTAAAAACTAAGGATGCATGATGTGTGTGTGTGTGTGTGTGTGTGTGTGTGTGTGTGTGTGTGTGTGTGTGTGTGTGTGTGTGTGTGTGTGTGTGTGTGTGTAATACCATTGGTACCGGCTAGTAAAGGCTTTAAATGAAAATCAGCATCGGCCCAAAAGGATCGTTTCAGTGGATATGACAGGCCGATTAATTATGCTTAAATAGTAAATAATGTGGGCCTTCACAATAAGAGCAGGCAGAATAAAATGTAAATTCCACTCCAGGTGAGACTCCATGTTCTCTGCAATCAGGTGGCAAAAAATACGTGCATATATCAGTATTGATCAAACGAGCTGGAAAATATCGGCTTATCGGTTACGGGCAAAAGACCCAACATGGTGCATCGCTGCTTAAAACCACCCAAAAATCTCCATGTTCTCATGTCCAAGAAGACAAACACACAACGATCCTGGTGATCTGAGCATGTGCAAGAGGTTTATACGGACAGAGGAGGAGGAGGAGGAGGAGGAAGAGGAGAAGCTCCTCCTGAAAGTCACAGATGAAGACAAGAGACCTGCAGCATCAAAGCGGCACCGCTGACGTCACAGTCATCAAACTGTTAGGTTTTCGCTGTCCAGGCTGCGTTTTTGGTTGTTTTCATGTGAACCGGAGGCCAAAACGTGAAGAAAAAGATGCAATTTAAAAAAAAAAAAAAAAAAAACTGTCAGCCAGTCAGTCATTTTTCCTGCATCAACAGCAGCTCCATTTGTAACAGCACATAACAAACAACGAGTTAGGACAAAAAACTAAAAAACGCAAATACATTTATATCACATTCAGCTGCTCATTTAACTTTAGGAAGTGACTGATCCACTGAAGAGGGTTCCGGTCTGAGGCTGTTAGAACGTGGAACCCTGAAGAACATTTCAAAGTTCTGCTGCTGGTCCACAAATCACTGAATGGGTTAAGTCCAGAATACATCGACGACATGGTGAAGCAGCATTCGGCTGTTCTGCTGCACACAAACAGAACAAACTACCAACAGAAGTGAAATCAGCCCCAAGTGTGACTGTTTTTAAATCCAGGCTAAAAACATTTCTCTTCTCATGTGCTTATGGCTGAGCTCATTTTAGTGTTTTAATTTGTTATCATTTTAAAGTAATTCATTTTTTTTTTTTTTTGCTGCACTCCTATTTTATGCTTCATTTTAGTCTAGTTTTTCCCCTTCTTTCTGCCTTTCTATTTCTCTGCACTTTTTTAATTTATTTATTAACTATAATGATTTTAATTGTTATTATTTTCTTCTGCAAACTGTTTTTTTTTTATTGTATGGATTTTCTTATTTTCTTTTAAATGTTTGTTTCTTTACAGTTGTTTGTTTTCACTTTTCTTGTTTTTATGTAAAAAAAAAAAAAAAAAAAAAACATTGAGCTGCTCCGTGTATGAAATGTGCTGTAGAAATAAAATTGCGGTGCCATGAGAGTGTTTGTGTGGCCGTAACCAAAGAACACATTTCCAGGACAAATCCTCTATACATCTATGGTCTATGGTCAGTTGTTCATCTACTTTTGGATTCCCGGACAGGAAGAGGTTTGGGAACCTCTGGCCCAGATCACAAACTCTAACGACGCAGAAACAGTGAGCCGATCTGGAGGTCAAAGGTCACAGCTCCCCCCCCCCCTCCCACCAGTGTTAATTTCGTTGACGAAGACTATGACGAAAAATATTCGTTAACGAACCTTTTTCACGGACGAAAACTAAATCAAAACTAAATAAAAAGTCAGATATGATGACGAAGACTGTGACGAAATATAACTGACATTTTAGTCAGCGAATAAAAACGAGAGGAAAATGTTAGGGAGGGACGAACGGAGAAGAGATCCAGTCAGAACTCCCCTCTCTGTGGGACGAGTTGGGAAGAAATCCAATCAGAGTGAATGTTTTGAGGGCAGGTTGATCTGTGCAGAGATCCACAGTCACAGGAGGAGGAGAAAGTCTGCAGAACTTCACTCAGTTTGGAGGACGTTTTCACCACAGTTAGGTTGTTTACCCACGTTATGGTTATCTATTTCAATAATATTGTACTTCATCTTGAAAGAATGTCATATGCATTGCATATCATTCAGGGAGAATGCATATCTTTTTCAGGGAGCATGTATATTTTTCAAGGAGAGCAGGCCTTATGCTTATTTTATGTGAGATTATCTTTTGTGAAAAAGCCACGCTCATGTTTTTGACATTAAGAATAAAATAAAATACATGTTTTGAACTACAACCATTAAATCTGTGTCTGTGTTGCATGTTCAAACATTAATACCATTCCATAACAGACTGATGGACACTTCCAATGACTGGAAATTCTGTAGAAAAATTTAATTGGCTAATATTTGGTCTACTAAAACTACACAAAGACTAAAAGACTTAAGACTAGACGAAGACTAAAACTCTTATGATAGTCAACTAAAACTAGATTAAGACTAAAAGATTTCAGATGACTAAAATACGACTAAAAGTAAATATGTGTGTTATTTGAAAGACTAAGACTAAATCAGAATTTGCTGTCAAAATCAACACTGCCTCCCACCTCAAACAGAACGTAACCGAATCCTTTCCCCAGGCCCGAGTTGGGATCTCGCACCAGCCTGACGGCCTCCACCGCGCCGCACTCCTCAAAGTGCTGCCGGAACACCAGCTCCCTTATCTCTGCAACACACACACACACACACACACACACACACACAGCAGGTTAGCCTCTCCTGCTCAGAGTGGGTTCGGAGCGTCAGGTCCAGAGTCTGCAGGCGGGGAAACGACTCACCGAACGACAGATTCCCGACGAACACGGAGCGTTTGTGGTCGTGCTGCGAAACGAGAACACAGTTTTGTCAGTTTTTTTTTTTTTTTTAACCAAACACGTCAGTTCATTTCACCCTCATTTATTTCACTCCTTTCAGTGTGTGAGAGATTCAACAGATTCCATGAACAAAAAAAAAGGAGCAGGAAAAATCTTGTTCCCTGTCCCGTTCTGAGCATGAAGCCGAGTCGCTCAGCTGATCTCGGGCCTGTCTCTGCCTCGTTTAGAGAGAAAAACAAAAAGACCTGAGGAAAACAGGGAATGTGGACACTAAATTTTATTTTACTAAATTTATTTACTATTTTTAACCTTTTAGTCTGGCCTTTAACTGAATTTTATTTATTTTATTATTTATTTATGTATTTATTTTACCTTTTCAGACTGGTTTTTAACTGAATTTTATTTATTTTATTATTCATTTATTTATTTATTTTACCTTTTTAGACTGGTTTTAACTGAATTTTATTAATTTTATTATTTATTTATGTATTTATTTTACCTTTTTAGACTGGTTTTAACTGAATTTTATTTATTTTATTATTTATTTATGTATCTATTTTACCTTTTTAGACTGGTTTTAACTGAATTTTATTTTATTGAATTTATTTTATTACTTTTATTTTTTAGATATTTACTGAATTTTAATCTATACAGTCGTCTTATATCTCTATAGTACTGATTATCTTCTCTCTGGTGTTTCCTCACTTCAAAGTGGCGAGTGTAGGAGAGCGTTTCCTCAGTGTTCTTAATTCCTCAGTGTTTTTAAATTTGGGTGTGTGTGTATGAGTGTGTCTGTGTGTGTGTGTGTGTGTTGTATTGTTTTTATATAAAGCACTTTCGGCTGCTCCTATTGTATGAAAAGTGCTCTCTAAATAAAGTTTGATTGATGGATTGACTGAAAAGCTCCTGTGCATTAAACACCTGAATCTCATGCACGTGTGACTGGTTTCTTTAACGTGGCGCTGCAGACGTGAAAAGGTGTCATCAGATGTTGAGTTGGCAGGTGACCTGAGGCGGCCGGTCGGACACTCACCGTGGGGTTTTCGGTCACTCTGTCCACCCGGATGTGGAAGTTTTGCTCGATCTCCATGCCGTTCCTGCAGGAGACACAACAAACCTCAGACCGTTCAGCCGAGCCTGAGCACGGCCTGCACGCTGTGTGTGTGTGTGTGTGTGTGTGTGTTAAAGTGTGTGTGAGTCCAACCTCTGTAGAGCCTTGGCCACTCCGTCCTCGTCCCTGAACACCACGTAGGCGTTGATGCTCTGCTTATTGGGGTGAACTTTACGTCTGCAAAGGGAAACATTTTTAAAAATAGACACATTAAACATTTTAATAACTAAGACTGTTACTGACACATTCTGCTTTATTAGTGCTTTATACGTCAAGCTTTTGTTTGTACTTTTATAGACAAGAAAAAAAATCCCTGTCCAGCAGAGTGTCATAAATACGACGGCGCATCAGGGCCACTGTAAGGGGGAAAAAAATTACAGAGCCAGGAGGAGGGGGGTAAATTTTCCAGAAAAAACTTAGATTAAACTTATTTTAAAGTGGTATATTTACAAGTAAAAAACTCAAAAATTTATGAAAAAAACTCCCCTCAAATTCTGTGATCATAAAGTCACAAATTTACAAGAAAGAAAACTTAGAAAAATACCATTTTTTTATTTGTCTCATAGATTTATGACTTTAATCACAGACTATCTGAGTTTTCTCGCAAATTTGTGATTTTAAAATCTCTGAATTTTCTCGTTTAATCTCATAAACGTGTGTTTCCTTCTCATATATTTACGACCTTATTCTAAGAATATCTTTTGAGTTTTTTTTCACAAATTTGTGACAGTAAACTCAGAATTGTCTTGTTTTTTTTTTCTCATACATCTGTGAGTTTTTTTCTCCCAAATTTACAACATTAATCTCAGAATTTTTTGTTTTTTTCTGGTATGTTTACCACTTCAGTCCAAGTTTTTTTTTCATTTTGAACTTTAATCTCAGAGTATTTTTTTCTATTACTCCTCCCCAGCTCTGATAGTTTTTCTGTGACAGTGGCAGGAATACACAGTCGTACATAAATGATAGAAAAACGACTGAGATTTTTCCTTCCTCTTCTGCTCTTCATGCTTATCTGAGGTCTCCCTGATCTGATCTAATCTGATCTGATCTGATCTGATCTAATCTGATGACTCAGGTTTAGGGAGACGGACAGAAACTCACTGGATGGTGGCGAGTTTTCTGGACATGGACGGATCCTCCCTGACCTGCAGTGGAGGAAACAACAGGGGGCGCTGAGCTACAGACATCAAGACACTTTCAGCTGACATGACGTGCACGGATTATTAAAGCTGAAAACTCTGGAAACAGTTGTCAACTCAGATCAATAATATTTTAAAGTTGTGATTGGACTAAATGCGGCTGTAGGAAACTGTGTCGTGTTGCAGTCGGGGTGAGGAGTGTTTACCACCGAGCGGAAGCGGATCGACTCGATGGCTCCTTTGTCCCTGAAGAGGCTCCGCAGCGTCTGGACACGACAACAACAAACAACAAACAGACAACAAACAACACGAGTCACTCTGTGAGCTTCACATCAGATCAGCCGCGTGGACGTGGGACAGAGTACGGCAGCATGTTAGGGCCATTTTTTCTCATAAATTTACCACTTCAATCTTGGAAATTAAGTTTGTTTTCTTGGGATACCCCCATATCTCGCCCCCCTCCTTGGCTCAGTAATTTTTGGCTGCTGAAAGTTGAATTTTGAGCGATGTGAGTAATCATCATAATGAGCTTTAAGACTGAAATGTCATCTAGAGGCTGACTCTGGGAGCTCTGAGACATTTGTTTTTTTATTTCTTCTTTATTTTACCTGATAATGAGATAATTATGCTAATTACTCAACATGCAACTCTTAGCAACAAACCTCACGCACTTAGCCTTTTGATGACGTTTAAATCATGAACTTTATAGGAAACACTTTGACCACAAGCAGAAACATAGCTATTTCATTTGACTTTTTTTTTTTTTTACATATTTTATGCAAATTATGCTAATGAGGAGACGTTGCATGACAGCACCATGATAACAGATTAATGTCACAAATGTGGCTTTAGACTTTTAGATCACCTTTCTGAGTTAAACAGACACAAAATTATAGCCATTTCCAGTTTTGGTAAATTAATGAGCTCATTATGCTAATTACTCAAAATGCCTGAAAATGCAACTTTGACCAAAAGAGCTTCATCTCATCCACTGAGCCTGCAGGTGACACTTGAATCAGAAAAGTTCATAGGAACCTCCAGCGCTGGGCCAAATGAATTCCCAGCTGACTATTAAGGTTAGAGCCGCGAAAACCAATGGATGACTAGTAACAATTAGCGCTGAAAATCAAAGTTTATTGATGGATTGATCAATGGAAAATGGATTCTAATTGTGATAACTGATGATTTTTTTTGTCATCTATTAACGATGTGATTCCAGCCTCACTCAGATGCTCAGATGCTCTTCCTTTTCTCCGTTCATATCTTTGTGACATTAAAACTTTGGGGTTTTCTGGCTGCTGCTCAGACAGAGGAGGACATTTAAAGACGTCGTGCTGGGCTCTGATCACTTCCTGTCAGACTGTGGCTTGATTTTTTTAAAACTTTACACACTAACTGATTCATCAAAACATGTGAATAATCTTTAAAAAAAGCGTCTCTCTGACCTTCCTGGTGCAGCTGACGGGCAGGTTGCCCACAAACACCGTCCTCTTCCTCTTGTCAGCCTCCGCCTCGGCATCAGCCTTCGTCCTCGGCCTCTTCATCGGCCTCCGCTCCTCCGCCGCCGCCGCCTCCTCCTCCTCCTCGGCTGGCGCCTTCCTCTTCTTCTTCTTCTTGGGGGATGTTTTCGCTTGGTCCTCCTCGTCTGCATTCTGTAAGGAACTTTCCCTGGGACACACGGGACAGACGCAGGAGCAGCATCAATATTATTATTACTATTATTATTATTATTATTATTATTGATATTATTCTCATCCTGGACACCTCCTGTTCATCATGTTGCCCTCTGGGGGGCGCTACAGGAGCATCACAAGAGAAATATCATCTGCTGAGCCTCTTTAACTTTTAATCCTCAACATTTAAATGCAGTGTACAACATTTTTAAACGCAACACACAATGTCTGTAAGTGCAATATCCATTATGTTTTACAGTGTTTATTTTAGTTTCCTATTCATTGGATGTGTGCTTGTTATCTGTAATTAATTGTCTTATTAATTTGCACTGATCAGCAGGAGCGCTCCTGATGTCGTTGTACAATGACAATCAAGGCTTTCTATTCTATTCTATTCTATTCTACTTGAGTCTTGATAAGTTCTAGGGGGTTTGACTGATGTTTTCTTTTTTGAAAACTGACACTGATATTATTATTTTGGATTGAAATTACAAAAAAGAAGTGATTTCTTTGCTTTTGGTGGGGCAGGAAAGCCTCTAAGACTGCATCTATTTATTTATCACAGGACACAAACTCTGAATTTAAACACACAGAAAATAATAATAAAGCTATAACAATAACCTAATATAATATACTGTAATACTTCTTGTGCAGAATCAAATCCCAAAGAACAATAATAATGATTACACTAATAAACACGCAAAGAAGGCAGGGGGCAGATGGGTCACCTGCTGTCCAGCTTCTGCTCTGCAGCTGATTTCTGTTTGGGCGGCTTCTTCTTGTTCTTCTGGGCGCTGTGACCTTTGACCTCCGGAGTCTCCCTCTGCGTCTTCACCTCCGCGCTCTGAGGAGCCGCCTGCCACCAAGTCACAAAACAAAACATCTGACCTCATCTGGTGTTTTGATGATGATGATGATGATGATGATGATGATGATGGAGAGTCCAGAATCTCCCACAGGGGTTCATCTGGGTGTGAAGGCCACAGCATCATCATCATCATCATCATCATCATCATCAAAATTAGCACAAAAAAGAGAAGAAGAGGTCATCAGAACGAGTCTTTCACCCTTTGCGTTCAGGCACTTTTCACAAGAATTAGACCTAAAAATTAGAGGCTACTAAAGAGTTATTAGAAAATTACCAGAAAATTATCAAAAAAAAAAAAAAAAAAAAAAACACATCAGTAAAAAATCAGTAAAACATTACTGTAAAGTAGCAACAAAAAAGTAATAAAGAAATAAAGACAAGAAAATATTTTAAATTATTATTAATATATATTTTACAAGAAATTACAAGAAATTTACCATAAATATCCCACAAAATTAACCCACCCTTCAGGTGCTTTTCACAAGCATCTGACCTGAAAATTAGATGCTAGTAAAGAAGAAAATCAGTTACAAAAAAAATAAATAAATAAAAAAATAAGGGAAAAAAATCAATAAAACATTACTGTAAAGTAGCAAAGACAGGAAACTATCTAAAACTATTATAAATATATATTTAAATTAAATTACAAGAAATTTACCATGGACACTCAACTCTCAAATGTGCATTTATCTTTGTAATGCTGCATTATCTCCTGCAGACCTGCCATAAAATCTAATGATATATTAATAATAATTATATAATCTCCTTCTCTGTGTTTAAGATCTTTTGGAGGAAAGGAGCTCCGTCCCTCCAGGAAACTTCCAGAGACTCTATGAAGCTGTTCAACACCTGGATGAGACACTTTTCCTGTCTTTTTTTTTTTGTCCCGTGTGTGTGTGTGTGTGTCCCTGCAGGGAGTCACAGGTCCATGCACCTTCCTCACAGCGACCCGCTGCCTCTTACCTTCGGTGCCGGCTGAAACACAACAGGAGCAGCAGGAGGCGTGACGCTGAACAAGGCCGAGAGCGACCCGGAGGCTGCAGCGTCCTTCTGGAACAAACTCCCGGCCACCTGGCCCACCACGTAGCCGGCCGGAGCCTCGTCACTGCAGCGCACAGGAAGGAAGAGACGTGACACGGCTGCTGTGTGGAGAGAAGCTCACGCCAGGCTCCATTCACAAACCTCGCACTTTACTGCTTTGTTGCGTATTGATAGAAATTCATGCCCCATAAACATGAATCAAACTTGCTGAAATCAATACAAATCTGCTGTTCAATGCGGCACACATTTCATACATCAAACGGTATTTATTACTCAATAAAACCTCAGCTTTGATTTAGAAGTGACTCACTGTGTTTTATTGGAATAAAACTGGGAGAAACGGGCGAACTACTTTTAAATTTTGAGTTGTAGTGAAGTAAACGCTGTTTTCAGTATCAGACGAGCGCCGAAGTGAACAGTGGCGCTTCACGTTTCGCATGAACTCTTTTATTTGATTGATTGATTGATTCATTCATTCATTCATTTATTCATTTATTTATTTTGAAAACAGGGACAAGGTACAGAGGACATTAACCCGAAAGGGAGAGATGCACTGTACAAGGCTATAGCCCTAAAGCCTAAATTTCCACCCTTAGTCCCTGAACAAACAAATATACAATCATTAAAATATTGTAAACTAATAAACCATCGGCCACAGTTACTTAAAAAGCTAATACAAAGCTCAGACCCTTAAAACCCAGATGTTGTTCCACCAGATGTTTAACTTTGCCGATAAGCAAGGCAACTTCAAACCGACGGGTTTTTAAACGGACTTTGGAAAACACAAAATGTCAAGTAATGTGAGCCAACACACAGCGACTTTCCTCTGATCTGCTGCCAGCCAGGCGCTTCACTGTAAAACCATCCCATCATATATCAGCTCTGTGAACCTCTGCGAACAGAGTAAACAAACCTCTTCTGCTGTTTCTTCTTCATGGTCCCTTCCGGTTGATTTCAATAGAAGTTTCCAATCCTGCAGATTTTTGAATTAAGGAGCTAATCTGCAGTTTAGAGACTGAAATATATCACTTTGATTTCAACAACATTACTCCCTTTTTTTTCTCACGTTTTCCTTCCATGCACACACTTGTCCTGTAGTCAATTACTCCCCACGGGGAACACAGCATCAGTAGTGAAAGGTTCCTATCCGACATCCTCATTTCATTGTTAACACGAACCAGCTGACTTAGTTTAAGACTGTGTAACTTATCCAAACTAAACAGAATAACCCATAAAAACACCAGTAATGTTTTGTTTATGTAATGTTCATTTGTAGTTAGTTTTAGCCGGAATATTTTGTGGGTGTGTCTGTGCAACATCGAAATGTGTCGGTTCCGGTGGGCCGCAGACAGGTGTTGTGTTTTGGGAGCTGGCACAGCCCGGTGATACGGCAGAGTTACAAACACACGAATTACACCGCACATTCAGGTGAGCTGACTGTTACACAACCTGTTTTTAATATTAATTAGCTGTTTAATGTGTATGCGCCACATTTGGTTGCGGTAGTAAAGGAATAGCCGTACTTTCTGGTGGCTGTTAGCTACATGATGCTAACCCTAACTCCTGTAATGTTAACGGCTGTTTAACGGCTGTTTAACGGCTCCTTCACCTGACGTCACGTTAACAGTCACGTCAACGTGTTTTAATGAGCTCTGCGTCACAGGTTAGCGAAGCAGCTGGGGGTGTTTTCACGTGTTCACCGAGTTGTGGTGTGTTTCCCCCCCCAGGCGCTCGGCTCTGATGGGGGTGGACCAGCCGGCCCGGGACCCCGGCGGCCCGGAGCTGCCGGAGGACGCTGCGGGCAGGCGGGTGTCCTGCGACGGGGAGCGGGCCACGGTGCGCTACGTGGGGCCCGTCCCCCCCACCGAAGGTCAGACATGGACATGATTCACATTTTTCACTCCATGTATTGTCTCCTAACCCTAACTCATGTAGAAGTCCCGTTGCCTTACAGACATTTTTCAGTGCTGAAATCCCTATGATGCCATGTCAGACTGACTGGCATTAAGACAAATGGGTAAAAAAAAAACAACAACTCTCAATCAGAACCTTTGTTATCATTGCCTGATCTTGCAAAGTCAAATTTAAATTGCAATGTATTGCATCCACATCAGAAAGGTAAATATGCAGCTTTTTTGTCAATGCATATCTGCCAATATGCCAATTTGACAGCCCAGTGTTGTGTATAACGTCTAGTGTCGATTCAGAGGTTTAAGTGAATGCAGTCTAAGAAATAGCTTGGTTTTTTGTGTGCAGTCATATGTTGTGTTTTTGGCCTTCTGTGTTGAGTCCATTCAGTGTGAATGGAGACCTAATCTCCATGACCGGAAGAAGTGCTGGTGGTATCAGGCTCCACAGTGTCACTGATATCAAGCAGCATTCTTAATTTGTGCACGTCTAATGGTAGAGATTCACCAGGCTGGGATGATGTGCTTCTCTCTTTGATACTGTCACAATACTCTGATATGTATTGCGATTGTTAAGTATTACAATCCTGTATCATGGTTTACTATGATTCTTGTTTTTTGAATCCTCCTCCAGTTTGTGTGTGTAAAGTTTGATGAGGCTGTGATTCTCCTAGAGGTCACTAGAGGTCATTTTCTCCAGCCACGTCCAGTTTGACAAAAGTCTCTGCCTGCAGTGAAATGGCTGCTATGGGGGCCAACATCATCACACAGGAATCACATGTGGCTCATTGAATCCACAAGAGTCTCAGCTTTCCAGTCAAAGCCAACTGATGCAGCTCCAAGACTGTTTAGGCCCCAGTCTGCACACACACACCATTTTACAACAGGCCACAAGAACACATGTGTAAGGTGAATTGTTTGTACCTGACAAGTTTCGGCTACCTTGCTTCTGCAGCCTTCATCAGAGGTGTCACGTGATGACACATCACATCACAGAAGACGTCACACCAACATCACGTGACACCTCTGATGAAGGCTGCAGAAGCAAGGTAGCCGAAACTTGTCAGGTACAAACAATTCACCTTACAGGCCTTTATAAAAGAAAAACTGTGGTTAACATTAATTTGTAGGCCAAATGAACCTGTTTAATATAAGAACACATGTGGACTGCAGGCTTTGGGGCCCAAACTGCATGGGATTAGCAGAAGGTGGGCGTGTCTGCAAAGGGGAGAGAACCCATTTTCATTCACACAGCTGGAGGTCAGAGGTCAAGGGACCCCGCTGGAAAAGACCATCTTTTCCTTTGGAGCAATACTAAGCCACCATGTCAGCAACCTAGTATGACACGCATGGTACCGATGGATTCTTCAGGTCATCTAGTTTCATATGATACCAGTATCTTAACTTTGAATTGATTTAGTAATAATAATAAAAAAAAAAAATCAATTGAAAATTCACATAAAGGCCCAATGAAGCTGAATTAGCAACAATCAATTACAATAATATAAACAGGAAATATAGGAGAAAATAAGTGTTGAAAAATAATAATGTCTTACAGTGGAAGTGGAAGAGAAGCCTGGTGAAGCCTGGTGAAGGGAATCACCAGGCTTCAAAACCTGGGCAACAAAAGAAAGCCCATAATGAGTGAGAGAATAATTAAAGCAAATACCAGGCCAAGAGGGCTCCATCCTGCCTGATCCCCATCAGAACTCTCATTCACATTCAGGGGTTCATGTGTGAAATGTAGCTTCACATTTTTATTTATTTATTTATTTATTTTACCTCACGCCTGTCTGTGGCAGGGCTGTGGCTCGGTGTGGAGTGGGACAAACCTGAGAGAGGAAAACACGACGGCAGCCACAACGGAGTGCAGTACTTCACATGCAGGTATTCCTTCTCAATGCCTCTCAGTTGCCTGTGACAATTTGATGAAATTTGATTGACACAGAACCGGCAGAGAATGTGTGTGGTGTCGTCTCCTCACGCTCAGACACCCGACAGGCGGCTCGTTCCTCCGGCCGGCGAAGGTCAGCTTCGGCGTCGACTACGTGACGGTGGTCAGAGAGCAGTACGGGCTCGACGTGCAGGCCGTGCTCAGCGAGAAGCTCTGCGTCTCCTCCAGGACGGTGGAGTGGTCGCGCTTGAGGGCGCCCAGGTACGATGGAATGAAAAACCAGAGGAGTCGAGCACAAATTAACAAGGACACACAGCGTCACTCTTTATTTGCACCCATGTTCTGCAAGGGGTTATGTGTACCTAGTTTAGATTTTTTTTACGGTGTTGGGGCTTTTTAAAATATAATGAAATGGAAGTAACCTAATATCCTAGTTTGAAAATGTTTCAGTGGCCATCAGCTGACCAGTTGAGCCTAACTGTTGACCTTTAATAAGTGACATTTTCAGGGAGATGAGTACTTAAAATCTAAAATATTGGGCGACATTCGGTACAACTCACATTTTATATGTCAATTACAACGAATGAACTCTCCAGGGACCGTCGGCTTGTGACGCTGGCGTCTGCAGTGATGGACAAGCACAAAGCTCTGCTCGAAGCTGCAGTGCTGTTTCTGCATAAAACAAAACTGAAAACCAAAATAAGTGCATTTAATTTAATTTAATAAGGACTAAAACAATCAAAGGCAGAAGCAGCTGTTTATGTTTATGAGGACGTTCTGCGTTGATGTCTGTGTATGATTGGAGTAGCACATTTATTTTCTTGCATTTGTGTTTATTCTTTTAATCTTAGTGCTCCATGAACATTTGGCCCTGGAGAAGTGAAATTTCATTTCTCTGTATAATTTATGTGTGTATGTAGATTTATAGAGCTGACAGTGAAAGGAACTTGAACTTGAGAAACATAAGTCATAAAAACATATGTTTCATCAGTGTTTCTTAGGCAGCAGCTGCCACATTTCTTATTACTGCTATTACTAGTACAACTACTTTATATGTGCTGTTTCTACCAGTGCTCCAGCCACTTCGTACTGGTAAGAGTCAGGGACCCGATGCCATGATGAACAAGAATTTGAGTTTTCTTTTCTTTTTCTTTCTTTTCATCCTCTGCAGGTTAGATGACCTCACATCGGTTTCTGTTGATAACCGGGAAGTGAACGGACCGGGCAACGTGGATGAAATCCAGCAAACTACAGGCAGTATCTTTACACTCAGTTTATTTTCATACTCCATTTTTTCAACCAACATTCCTGTAAATAGCTTATTTTGTTGATCACAAGAATCTCTATTAGCTGACGCCTTGATGGCGGTCAACACATCATGGATAGTAAACCACTTAGCTTTGTCTGCACTGAAGCTCAGAGCGTAGAGCTTAAGAAATAACAATGGACACCACAATCCCCCGATCCCTGCTTAATATTGACCTGCCGGCTCGGCCGACACCGGGCCCAAACTGTCCTGCAGCTCTGAGTCCAGCTTCTGTTGCAGCAGCTTGATGCTTGATGAGAAGATCAGATGGTTAGAAGGCTGATGAGGATCATGGCGAGGCAGAAGGTAGCATCTGCAGTGGTGTCCATCATGAAAGTTTAAAGTCACAGCAACAATAACTAAGAGGAAGCAGGTGTTGAAAACGATCAGTTCGATGAAGTGCAGTCAGTTTGATCAGTGAGAGACGTTAGATCAGCTGTTTGAAGACGTGTCTGCCTTGACGTGATGGATCAGATGTTCAGTCTCTGGATCTGGGAAGGAATCTGCTGAGCTCCTGGGACGACGTGGCAGCCATCACCGCTCAGATGGACAAGCTGGAGGAGCTGCTGCTCAGGTAGGCAGAGAGAGAGAGTGTGTGTGTGTGTGTGTGTGTGTGTGTGTGTGTGTGTGTGTTGTGGGGGGGTTGATCTCGCCTGGTTCCAGATCCATGAATCGTTTACTTTAAAAAGCGTCAGATGACTCGGTGGGTCCGGTGTTGCTCTTTCTTGGTTAAAAAACTGACCGGACCAGTCGGCACCGCTGTGGGTCAGGACGGACGTTGATGATGTCATCAAGCTGCGGCAGAGAGATCACTGCATATTAGCTGCCACTGGCTAACATGAGAAAATGGATGGTAAAGTTAAAGACTCTGTATTTGTCATGAACCCTTTCAGCAGCAGAATGACTCGGCATAGTCGGCGCAAAGTGGCAGCACTGACTAGGGTCGGGTTAGGGTCAGTTTAGGGTCAGGTTAGGGTCAGGTTAGGGTCGGGTTAGGGTCGGGTTAGGGTCAGGTTAGGGTCAGTTTAGGGTCAGGTTAGGGTCGGGTTCGGGTCGGGTTAGGGTCAGGTTAGGGTCGGGTTAGGGTCAGGTTAGGGTCGGGTTCGGGTCGGGTTAGGGTCAGATTAGGGTCAGGTTAGGGTTGCTTGTCATGGTTTTCCTGTGCTGTAAGAGTTAGCTGTTCCCTCACCACATTCAGGTACACACTCAGTTTATTTAAGAAAAAAATTAAACCAAAGAACTATTTAAGGTGCCTAATGTATAAGTAAAATATATAATATATAAGAAATATATGTACAAATATTTGTTTTCTCTAACCTCTAAAAACAGGGTATAAACAATATAATGGTACAAGTTGTATATAAAATATATATGTGTGTGTGTGTATTCACATATTGTTTCATAGTGTTTATGTATAGGCTACTATACATCATTTTATAGATCTTTTTATATTTTTATAGGTTTTACATGCTGTACACCTGACATGTACATATCTTGTCATTTTTTATACTCCTTGTGAAGCAGTTTGTAAACGTTTCAGCACAGTGATGCACCAGTACAGTTATTATTATTGTTGTTGTTGTTGTTGTTGTTGTCGTTGTTGTTGTTGTTGTTGTTGTTGTTGTCGTTGTCGTCATGTTCCTGAGGCGGTGACTCGGTTTGGTCTCGTCTTGTTTCAGTGACAACAGGCTGCGTTTGCCCTCTGACCCCTGCACTCAGAGCCACGCCTTCTCCAGCCTCAAGGTGCTCGCCCTCAACAGCTGCGCCCTCACCTGGCCACAGGTACCTGTCCCAGCCCGGCACCCAGGGGTCCTTATGCCCTCCCTAACACCATCACCATTGTCACCATCTTTAAAAAAAAATATAATCCTCTCAGCAGCACACAGACGTGACGTGATGTATAGGCCTGCAACTCATGATTATTTTCATTGTTGATTAATTTGTAGGTCATTTTCATGATTTATCAGTTAATCATTGTGACTATCAAATGTTTAAAAAAATTAAATTAAATTAAAAAGGCTATTACAAGTTCCAGAGCCCAACATGATGTTTTCAGATGGCTTCTTTAGTCGGACCAGGAGCCAAAAAAAACCCAAACTTTTCATTTTAGAACAACAGAAATGGAGAACAGCAAGTAATTTGTGGCATATGGGAAACTGTAAGCAATAAATGTTTGGTATTTTTACTGGATAAACAGCTAAAATGATTAATCAGTTATCAAAATTAAAGTAATCGATCGTTTCAGTGCTGGATCTCAGTGCAGACTCTGGAGCCTCATTTTAACAGCAGGTGCAAATGTAATCTGGTTAAATCATCCATGGATACAGTCTGTGGGACACATGTTAACACCAGCTGACTTTACTTTACTTTACTTTACTTCACTTTACTTTACTTTACTTTACTCTCCCTTAGTTTCCCTCAGGGTTTAGTTTAGTTGATCCATATGTTACTGATCTCACCCGTCATTATAATTGTTCTTCCTGTCAGATCCTGCATTGCGCCCCCATGTGGCCGCAGCTGGAGGAGCTGTGTGTGTCGCAGAACGACATCACAGAGCTGCAGAGGTAACACACACACACACACACACACACACACACACAGCCACGTCCTGCAGCTTCAGTCAGTGTAAAGAGTGTTTTGTCGTACCCCTGCGTCGTCACATGTGATCCGTGGTCACGGCACACAACACAGCGCGGTGCGTTCAGGGTCACAGCTGGAAGTGCACAGTAACCTCTGTCTGTCTGCTGGGGCTGTGCTGCATTCGAGGCCGCTGGGAAACCTCCCACATGGAATTTCCTGCGTGTGCCCCGACTGGTCAAGTAGTTTAGGCTGCCATAATATGGACACCTAAAAGAAAGTTGTGTTTTTTAAATCTATCTATCTAGAAATTCTACAAACCTAACAGTATGTAGACATTCAGTTCTGGCAAACATTACAGGACAGTCACTGAGACACTTTGTGTGTTTCTTTATATATCAGCGTTGCATCCTGTTCCGGACAGCGAAGCACGAAATAACAGAAATCTGTGACGTTTGGTCTTCATCTGATCTGCTGCTGGTTTTATTCACAGCTGTCTTGGTTCTGCCTGCAGTGTCTGTGTGGTTTTAAATTTTAAATTTCTCCCAGTCGCCTCAAACAGACGGCTGTCATGTCGCTCTGGACGTTTGCTTTGGGTTTGGGTTTGGAGATGAACCCTCTCTGTAACTTCACAATGTCAGTGACTGCTTAAGAAAGTGCAGAGCTTGAGCTTTTCTCTGGGCGGTTTGAGCTGTAAACTCCCGACACTGTAGACTGAACAGAGGTCAGATGAAGTCTGGTGGCTTTTTCCTACCTGAGGTGATAATTTACTGATTTATGTGCCTTAGTATCAATATATCTTAATAAAACTTTGTACTTCTGTTCTCAAGTAGGTGTCACTGAACATTACTGAACTTGTGACACGACTGTTGAAAATTAAATTACAAAATGGCTGAATATTTGTATAAATGACCAGATTTTGATGCAGTCTCCGCAATTGACTACCACTCCTCCATATATTGGAGGATATATACATTTATACTATATTATACACATCTATACATATCATATCTACATCTCTCTCTCTCTCTCTCTCTCTCTCTCTCTCTCTCTCTGTGGTGTGTGTGTGTGTGTGTGTTCAGGCCGGTGGATGTGCTGCAGTCTCTGAAGAGTCTGGATGTGTCCATTAATCCTCTGGTGGAGGAAACAGTGCTCAGTCTGGCTGCTCTGCCCAGGTAAACCAGTCAGAGACACACCTGATCACTCCTCAGCTGGTTTCAGTCCTGCATTTTGATTGGCTGAGAGGCGTTCAGATGCGCGTCGGGATCTCCTCAGGTCACGTGTGTGTTCATGTATCCCTCCGCCTTGTAACTGAGCAGGTACAAAGTGACACATGCGTATTACTGCTTAAAAATACTGATGCCAAGTACTGGCTGTTATTAAAAAGTACCAATAATAAATCAATAACTTTGACTCATGAATCACTCCTGTGCCTGGTTCACTTACATCATTACACCACCACTTAGCAAAGGCATCAGTCATCTGACACAAAATAAATATTTTATAATGATTTTATTGTGTCATTTTACTGAAGTAATTTACAAGTTTCTGCCAAAAAGCGATCCAGCAGTAAAGCTGCAGTGTCGTCTTTTTACCACCAGGTGTCGCTAGATGACGCGATGAGAAATGGACAAACTGCTTGGGGTTTTAATGTGGGTGGATGTGATGTGATCAGAGGTGGGACAGCGCTCTGTTTTACAGAAACAACCCACCTCGGGACGCCCCAGCTGGCTGTTTAATTTAATGTTGTATACAGGAAGATGCTATGAATTTCCTTTGGGATGAATAAAGTATCTATCTATCTATCTATCTATCTATCTCTATCTCTATGCTCAGCTGCTCAGAGCGACTTGAGGATTAAGATAAGATAAGATAAGATAAGATATTCCTTTATTAGTCCCACAGTGAAGAAATTTCCAGCATTACAGCAGCAAAGTGGACAGCAAAAATACGAAGCACCAGTAAAAACAATAAATAGCAAGCAAGCACTATAAACAATATAAACAAGGAGTATAGAAAATCTAAAAAATATAAAAAATATGAACAATTTAAACAACAGAAACACAGTAAAGTGACCACAGTAGATGTGCATTATTAATTAATCCTCATTATTATTTATTGCTGCTGCTGCTGTGTAAAGTGCATGTAACCCAGATTTTGGGTGTTTTCTTACTTGAATTGAAATGATCCATGGTTATGAAAATGTTGTTTGTGTGAGTTTGATGACCTCTGGGCTCCTCAAGTCTCTTATTTTATATTTTAACAAAGCATGGGTGTGAATGAGTATAAAGTATAAAGTGTTATTTTCTGTAGCTGCTGCAGTTCCTCTGTCGTTCCAGATTGGAGAAGCTCAACTTGGCCAAGACGGGACTGTCCTCGCTGCGATTTGACGACGCCCCGCCTGGTGATTAACCTCTTCCTGTTAATTTACACAAACCAGTTCCTGTCTGAGAACATTTGATAACCCTGAAACTCTAATTCTGTTGGTTATCATCAACATTTACGTACGTCTTGTTCGTTAACCTGTAAAGCTTCTCTGTGTTTGGTGTAAAACCCTTTGGTTCTGTTGTAAGTGAAGTTGTTGTTGGTGCAGGAGGTAAAACCGCCATGTTCCCCAGTCTGCAGTATCTGATCCTGGACAACAACAGCAGCATCACTGAGGTCAGTCTCAGCATTTAACCTGCTGTCACACTTCACATACAGAACAGAACATTCAGCAGCGAAACTGAACCAGTTTATGTGAACTAACCCTTTAGTGACAAACTAACTGGGGGGCCCGATCATTTTATTCAAACTTTATTTATCCTCCAGAGTCAGCGAGGACGTCCACAATCAAAGCAAGAAACAATTAAAATGAAAACTAAAACGGAAAACGGTCAAAACTGAAGCAAAGTCATTTTAGATTGTGATTTCAAATTGCCCTAAAGTCCCAGTTTCCACGTTCTTGAAGGTCGTTCCGTGTGTTTTGGGGCACAAAACTAAAAGCTGTCTCTCTAAAATTAGTACAGACATGCAGGACCTGAAGCCTGAGCCAGTTACAAATACAAATATAATACAGAGCGAGCAGCAACGACATTAAAGAAAAAAAAAAAAAAAACACAGGAAGGATTCTGCAATTTTTTCTTTATCTCTCTCTCTCTGTTTAATTCATCAGTGTCAGTGTCTTGGCATGACATGTAAATACATCTGAGCTGCTAAAGCCTAAACAGCAGGAAATAATACATAAAAAAGGAAACGTGATGATATTAAAAATAATGTCCTATAGCCACAATATTTACAAAAAGATACGGGTAAAAGCAGTCAAATGATTAAATGTAGAAGCCAAGCAGCTTATGTCTCCTGCAGTGTAGTATTTATATGATTTACATGTCCATACTTTTTAGTAGTAGTATTTTATTTCAGTCACACAATGCCATTTACATAAACAATATACAATATACATAGAAAATAATCTTTAAACAACATAAACCACATCATGAACAGACAACAATCTCTGTGTTTGGTGGCGACTGAAAAAGGTCCAGGCTGAAGCAAAAAGCTCATATATGCCTGTCCTTTAGTTTATCTGTGTATCTTCTACCCTCCACAATTTAGTACGTAATAATAATAATAATAATAATAATAATAATACTGGTTTCAACAATAATCATCCTTCACTTTTATAACCCTCAAAAATAGAATTATAAACCACTTTTTTGAAAACCAAAAGCGAATTACACATTCTTATATTTTCATCAGCATCATTCCAGAGTTTTACCCCAACAGTAGAAATCCATCTTTTAATCTCTTTTTTTAGCTTAACAACACCTCTCAGATTATAATATTTACATCCCTTTATGGAGAAGAATTTTTGTATTCTGTCTGGGAGCGACTTTGTTTTAGCTCTGAACATAATTTACATTATTTTATAATCAACTAAATCCTTAAATTTCATGATGAGCGACTTTATAAACTTTCATTAGAAGTTACATCTGTTTTATTATGCAACAACTTTTTGCCTTTCTATACCCCCATCTCTCTCTCCACCTCTCTGTCTCTCCACCTCTCTCTGTCTCCCCCCTCTCCCTCTCTCTCCCTCTCTCTCCCTCTCTCTCCCTCCATCCCCTCCCTTTGTCTCCCTCTCTCTGTCTCCCTCTCTCTTCCTCTCCCCCTCCCTCCCCCTCCCTCCCCCTCCCCATCTCTCTCTCTCCCTCTCTCTCTCATTTTTTTCAATTTAAATAGCTTTATTGGCATGACAAGGCAGTGCTTATATTGCCAAAGCAAATAACAGTGATAATGACAATAACATTAGTAAAATAAATGAATAAATAAAATAAAATAAAATAAACAAATGGATAAGTGACTAATGATACAATGTACACAATGACAATACAGATATAAACAACTTAACAATTTAAACATTTTTCAATCATCAGGCCACAAGGAACACGGTGGCACAACCGAACCATTTTGATCATAACTTATCATTCTTACTAAACATACACATGTAACATAAACATATACATATAAACATCAACATAAACATATTTACAGGGAAGGAGAGCTGCTTTACTCCTGTGAGGTGTTTCTGTGCTCGTCCCCCAGTCTGTGGCAGGAGGCCTCATACTCAGCTGCTCGTGTGCAGCACTTTGCTTTCTCGCCTAAAAGATATTTCAATTCTCTCTCTCTCTCCCTCTCTCTCTCTCTCTCTCTCTCCCTCTCTCTCCCTCTCTCTCTCTCTCTCTCTCTCTCTCTCTCTCTCTCTCTCCCTCTCTCTCTCTCTCTCTCTCCCTCTCTCTCTCTCTCTCTCTCTCTCTCTCTCTCTCTCCCTCTCTCCCTCTCTCTCTCTCTCTCTCTCTCTCTCTCTCTCAGTGGGGTGTGGTGGACGAGCTGGCCAAGCTGCAGAGTTTGGTGGAGCTGTCGTGTCGCTGCAGCGGTCTGACCAGCAGTGACGGCAAACTGCAAACTGTGAACCAGCTTTTCATCGCTAAGCTGGGCCAGCTGGAGCACCTCAACAGGCTCGAGGTCAGGAGGGCTGCGTGTGTGTGTGTGTGTGTGTGTGTGTGTGTGTGTGTGTGTGTGTGTTCAGCGCTGACTGCTGTGGCTGCTCTCCGTCAGATCCTGCCCGAGGACAGGAGGGGGGCGGAGCTGGACTACATCAAAATGTTTGGGGAGGAGTGGCTGAAGGCGGGGGGGCACCCGGACGCCCAGCAGAGCCAGCCCAGCACCCAGTTCACCTCGCAGCACCCACGATACCTCAGCCTGATACACAGTGGGTCCCAGCACAGCTGACACACACACTTTTTTTTTACAGTTTGGTTTTACACCCCTAAACGTCAGTACAAGAAAGTGAAAGATGTAGAGCTGCAGTCATCAGGGCTGTTGTGTCCTTGTACAGACTGGGTACAGAGAATAAAAAAGAAAGAAAAAAAAAACGAACCAATAAAGCTGCCAACTAATGGAAAAAGTCAAGTAAAAGAGAGCAGAGTGCAAAGGTGCTGGAATAAATAATAATTTATTTGTTCCGGCCGTTTATTCTGCATCTCCAGTCCTGACTCCTCTGACTCCGAGTTCAGGCTCTACTTTCTGCTGGCAGATTCATAACCTGCACTTATATAAATCTACATGGATGCAGAGTCAGAAGGCAGCCAGCAGGCTCATTCAGCAAAGCAACTTAAGTTCCTGTTAACACACGACTGCTCTCCGGCTCTGAGCTTCAAACCACTGGATTTCTAACCTTTCTCTCCTCATTTAGGACTCCGACATATTTAAGGAAAACCCGGTAATGCCAGTGTTATGTTATGGAAACTTTCAATGGGAAGTTAAGTTGTGGGAATTCAGGAAATTTTGTATTGTCTTAAGCAGACATGCAGGCAAACTAATACAAATTTTAAAAATGACATTTAACTTTAATCGATTTTTGCATTGAACAACAAATAAAATGAATGTTGAATTTAAAAAAAAAAAAAAAACATATCCCCAATGAACCCCCACCCCCACCCCCCAAAAAAAAGGAAAATGAAAGCCTTATTTTTTTTTTAAAGTTTCTCAATCCTGTTTTTTTTTTTTCTCAGTTCTTCAAGATTGATGGTGGATAAATGAATAGAAATAAGCTCAATGAATACATCAGTAATCAAACTATAACCTATAATCAAACTATAACCTACATTCTTGTATGATAAGTGTATTTCTAAGAAAACTGGCTAGCAGAAGGCAGAAGAACCAGCATCACAGATGAGCTGGCTAGCACCATGATAGAAAGCCTCTTAAGTAGCTACTGTGTAAACACTTATTTTTTCCAGTTAAACTTTAATAACCACAGGTCAAATATATTTAGCCCAGTGATATCATCAACTGACTGGGTGTCGTCCGTGGGTTCAAATGTAGGTTTAGTCGTGTGGCTGCAGTCGTCCTGCTGCTGTGTGCAGGATTCTAGAAATGATCTGTGCATGGGCCTGAGGAATGAACAGTGGAGGGCAGAAATTCAACCGAGTTTGCATTAAATCTGGTTGTTTTAACCAGGATTATGCTGCAAGGTGGTTTTTTCAACTACATTTAAGTTCTCTTTTATAGGCTAACCTGTAGTTTTACAAATTTCCAGTTTATTCCTGTTAATTCCCATGTATTCCCATAAATTTCCGTTAATTCCTGGTGAAAGTTTCCAACTTTGAAAATTCCAGTAATTTTGCGACCCCAGTGCTGATGTGTTAAATCCTGTCTTGTCAGAATACGGCGCTCCAGAGGAAGGCGAGCTGAAGAAGCAGCAGCCGTTCGCCCTGAAGAATCATCTGATCAGTAAGTCCCGCCCTCTTCCTCCTGTGTGTTCTCTGATTGGTCCTGTGACACCTGTGAGTCCGAGGTTACCTGAGGAGCTGTAGATTTGTTTTTTTTTTTTTTTTTTAGTTTGCATCGCAGCCTTGTCTCCAGAAGAAGACGTTTCAGAGCATCCTGATGTAAAGACGATCAAACTGTGAAGTGAACCGAACAGAAACCTGCTGAATCAGAGCAGAAAAAAACAGATTTGAAAAGATAGATAGATAGATACTTTATTCATCCCGAAGGAAATTCACAGTTTTCAGCAGTATCCAGAGTACAAGATTAAATTAATAAAAAATAAAGAATAATAAAAAAATAAAGAATAATAAAAAATAAAGAATATAAAAAATAAAGAATAAAAGATGACACTCGAGATCTAAAGATCTAAGTACCCAATGTGCAAAAAACAATGTGCAAAAAAATCAAAAAACCAGTGTGCATCGATGTATACAATGTGCATAGATGTGGGCAATGTGCAAACTTACAGTATAAACAGATGATAAATAGCAGCAAGCAATATATACACTATAAACAAGGAATATATAAAAAATAGAAATATGAACAGTTTAAACAGCAGAGAAAAAATAAAAATAAATAAAAAATAAAATAACGCACTGTTTGGACTTTTCAGTGAGAATGAACCGCTCGCGTCACACCGCCTTGCGAGTGACATCATCAGCTTCCTTTTCCTTGTTTTCAGCAGTGACACAAAATCATAATAAACAACAACACGTGTTAATTGTCTCTGCTAAGTGGTATTGATCTTCCTCTCCTGGGCCCTTAAAGATGACATCACGTCTGCAGAGTGAAGCGATCGGGTTGCAGGCCGAACAGTGTTATCGGTTTCCATGGTGACAGAAACTTTTTCTGATCGGTCTGCACCTGAAGTCACCAGAGTGTTTTTGGGGTCGTGTGGCTTGTGCTTGTGGTGTTTTTTCATGAGGAACCCGGGAATAAAAGCTGTGGTGTCGTTTGAAAAGTGAGACTCCTCCTGTGGAAACAGGAATGGGACATAGAAGCTGTGTCCCAATTCAGGGTCTGCATCCTCCGAAGTCCGGGTCCTCCGAAGGTTCAACCGAAGCATCCTCCCCCGTCAACTAACGGCTACGAAATGGGACGGTCTAGCCTTCAGAGTATTTCCTGGTTGCGTAACCGCTGTTACCGCCGTTTCCATGACAACAAACTCCGGAGACCGAAATCTAACGTTTCTTTCTGTCAGACAGGACAGAACAGGGGTTTTGGTTTAACATATATGGCGTTGGATGTTCAAATGAGTAAAAAAACGAATATTTATAATGTGAAATCTGAACTTTTCTCCGACTGAGCAGCAGCACGCAAAGCATTTTGGGATACAGGAGCCCGCAAAGGCTCGTCGCGGTGCAGCCTTCGAATCGGCTACCAACGGCTGGAAAGGAGGCCGCATTTGAAGGATCCTTCGGCTTTGGATGAATTGGGACAGGCCTTCGCGCAGTGTTGTGACGTAACTGGCCTTCAAATGCGGCCTTCGAAGGATGCAGAGCCTGAATTGGGACACAGCTGTAGTGTTGGACCGTGACAGCGATGTGCTCTCAGCGCTAACCGTCCCGTGTCTCTCTCTCTCTCTCTCTCCGTCAGAGGTGACGTTTGTGTTCCCAGACCAGGCCGACCGGAAGCCCATCGAGAAGAAACTCCCAGGTAAACAGGAAGGAAAGCCGCTGCAGGTCAAAGGCGCTGCAGGTCGTGCTTTTTGTCTGTCAGCTCACTTCAGTTTTATTTGTGTCGCGTCAGGTCAAAACAAAAGTTATCTCAAGGCGCTTTGCAGAAACCCGACAGATATTTTGACTAACACAGAGCTTCAGCTGACACGCTGAAGGAGCCGCAGGACAAACGACCACCAGCAGCTTCTCCAGGTGGTGTCCTCCCCCCATGGCAGCCATGTTGGAGGCCCTCAGCTCTGTGTCGGTGTCAGTCAGCAGATCTGGTTACTTCCTGTTTGGTTTCTGACGTCATCACTGATCCATCTGATGGGTTTTGTGTTTAGATATAATGTTTGGCTTGTTGCTTTTTTCAATCATGTACCGCCTTTGAAATATAAGTTCCTCCTGACCAGTGCAAGAAAAAAAAAAAAAAAAAAAAGTGGGTAGAAAAAAATCCAACCCAACCCAGGATATTTTGTTTCTGTGTTTGCTTTTTTTTTTTTTTTTTTTTTTTTTCTTGTTTCCAGCTGCATTGCTGCTATGTTTCAACCACTGATCACTAATCAGTTTTCTGGATTTTTTTTTTTTTGTCTTTGCTTCCTGTTCGTAGTGAACAAACATTCATTTCAACACTGAGTCACAGCAACTAATCTACCTGATCACACTGTTTACTGGTACTGAGAACACACACACACACACACACACACACACACACACACACACGCACGCAGAGCAGGCTGCTTCAGGTGGCTGTGTAAAGCCTCAGCTCAGTTAAACTCTGCTCTCTCTCTTTCTGTGTGTGTGTGTGTGTGTGTGTGTGTGTGTGTGTGTGTGTGTGTGTGTGTGTGTGTGTGTGTGTGTGTGTGTGTGTGTGTGTGTGTGTGCTGTCTCCAGTCTCCATGCTGGTTCAGAAGGTGAAGGGGCTCCTGTACCGCCTGCTGAAGGTTCCTGCTGCTGAGCTGAAGCTGACCTACACCAGCTGCAAGGTAAGACCAGCAGCACCCAGCAGATGTTCCTGCTGGCTTTCTGGGCCGCCTTACACCAAACATCCGGTCATCAGTGAAAAATCTTGTTGTAACATTTGATGACAGGCTGAAATTTGATCGCCAGGTCAGCTCGGTCGTGAAAAACAGCTTTTTCCATCTGAGGATTTTATCGAAAGGAAAAGGGTACCTGCCACGTAAAGATCTTGAGACTGTAATCCATGCTCTTATTAATACACGACTGGATTTTGGCCTGGACCAGTCACTCTTGCACCGCCTGCAGCTGGTTCAAAATGCAGCTGCCCGTCTCCTCACTGGCAAACACAAAGCATGACCACATATCCCCTGTCCTTGCTTCGCTGCAGTGGCTCCCGGTTGCTTTTAGAATAGATTTTCAAATTTTATTGTTTGTTTTTAAAGCTCTCAATGGCCTGGCCCCCCAGAACATTGAGATCTTCCAATCAGCTGCTACTGGTCACCCCCAAAATGAGGCTAAAAACCAAAGGTGACCGAGCCTTTGTGGCGGCGGCCCCTCGGCTCTGGAACAACCTGCCCTGGCACATCCACTCCGCGGGATCGATCGAGGTTTTTAAATCCTCCCTAAAGACACACCTCTTCTCCGTGGCTTTTAATCAAGTTTAAGTGGACTTCTGGCAATTTATTTTATTCTATTTTATAGTATAGTGTTTATGTATTTTAGTATTTATTTTATTTATTGTAATTGTTATCATCCTGGCTGCTTTTAATCTGTACAGCACTTTGGTCAACCCTGGTTGTCTTAAATGTGCTCTATAAATAAAGTTTGAGACATCTCAGAGGGGCGAAATGAACCCCTTCACTTTTCAAACCATTTAAAAAGATAACAGCTGGTGGCAGTGAATCAGTATCTAATCAGATGTTTTCAGTGGAATATTTCATAGCTGCTTTCTGACCCGGGTGGTGTGTTCCAGTCCAAACTACATACATGATAAACAACCTGCTCTGCCACTGTTAGGTGGGCGGATGGAGGGATGTGGCTGCAGACTGACAGCGACATCTGTTGTTTAGAAAATGAAACACTGGAAATTTGACACGGGTCATTTCATGCCATTTCAACAAATTTTCAGGGCATCCCACGCACTTGGGTCTCAAACTGCATGTGGGAATGTACGAAAAAATCTGATCTCTGTTTTCATTTAAAGTTCAAAGCTTACTCTTTCTTGGGATATAAAACAATTTTTCTTTATGCAAGCTCTTCATTTTTATTTTTGATCCCAAATATGAGGCTATTTCACCACTTGCGAATATTGAAATTCCTCAATATTAGACCATTGCAGCTTGCTTCTGTGTCTTATATTCATTTATTGTTTATTATATGTTCATTATTAACCTAAAATATAATGACCATTGCATCAGAAATGCAGTTATTTGTCACGACATCAACATGAACAGAAACATTCACTAGCTGGAGGCCTTGACTGGAGGAATCAGCTGATAGAAAGGACTTTAGATTCTCAGTGTCATGATGCTTTCTGTACCCGATGTTGACGATTTAAAAAAAATAAAATTAAAAAAAGGGCTTTGTGCAGCTCTGCTGAAATGTTCTTGTCCGTCTCAGATCGAGGGGAAGGAGATTGAGATCGACAGCGACCTGAAGCCTCTGGGGTTTTACTCCATCGAGGAGGGAGACCAGGTGCTGGTCCGCTGGTCCTGAGCAGCGACACACACTGTGGACGCCGCAGAGGCTCCCAGCGCCCCCTGCTGGCTGGATAAACCTGAGGCGAGACCACGGGCCGGACGGTTCGCTGTTCTGGAGACGCTGGAGGCTCGAGGAGGAGACGGACACGTTCCAGACGATGTTTCTGAAACCCAAAACTGATGGACTGTCCGGCTCGATGGGAGCACAGGAACTCATCCAGGAGAGCTCTGACCTCCAAAGAACACGAGTCTGTTGTCTTAAATAACCGTGTCAATCAATTAACTGTTCATTTCATTGCCTCGCCTTGAATCCCAGTGAGCAGATCTGTGTTAGACATGTTGATTCATGGGGATTGTGGAGTTAAATAATCATGTGAAGTTGCATTTGGAGCGATTTCGTCCCGCGCTCAGCGTCTGCAGCAGATAACGGGATTTCTCTGAGGTGGAAGGTCTTCAGCGTCGCTTTGACTCGTGTTTGCTTCAGGAAACAGACGATAAAACGTGTCTGCAGGGTTTTTATCAGCATCGGCCGTCGGGCAGCAGGGAGTCAGAACGCCCAAACAAACTCCTACAGAACGGAGGACGGCCGTCAAACAATGTACACTTGAAAATGTAGTCCCACAATATAACTTCACTATAATTTCCCACTTGTGTGTGTATCAAAATAATGAATAATCCTACAGTAAGCAGCTTACCGAAGTAAAACCAGGAGAAACAATAAAAGAAACTGCAGAGGAATATATTAAAAAAAGGTTTTATTGTGGCTGTACAGATTGTCTTTGGCTGAGTGTCCAGTTGCATGCTCAGTACAGTGAGAACAGTACTTCATGTCACTCTCATTACACAACAAGGAAGATTATTATTATTATTATTGTTCCCTCTTTCTCATCGTCGCTGTGCAGACTCGGCTTCCTCTGCAGAGCGCAGCGCTTCAAGATGCTTTAGGAATCTTTGGGTTTTCTGTCAAATTAAAGCTTTTATCTGCAGCAAACGACTTGATTTGGAGTTTTTTTTTCCTCCTCACACAGCGCGAGAATGTATTTAGGAAGTGGTCGCAAACACATCTACTTGTAATAATAATAATTAAAATTTAAAAAAAAACAGCCTCCTGCAGGTTAGAAGTTGCTGCAGTCCGTGTTTTGATGCTGATGTGATGAGTCGTGCTCAAACAAGTCGCTCAGTCTCATCCTCAGCGCTCAAATCTGGTTTTTCAACCCAAAAAAAGGAAAAAATCTGAGATAATCCCTCTTGTTTCCACCGCTAATCCCATTTGAACACTGAAGAGGAGACTGAATGACTTGGCAACATGGAGATTTTTTGGTTCTGTCACACTGATTTACGCCTTTTTCTACTCACAACAAAACAAAACTGCAACCTGCACACACCTTCACTCATCATCATCATCATCATCATCATCATCTTCAGCTCCAACAGGCCATTGTCAACGCTTTTCTAAATATTGCAGTTCAGAGAAATGCCTTTGTATTTCAGGTAGTTATTTACAAGTTTGTATATTCATATATATAAAAAATACAAAAGAAAATAAAGAAAAAATTGTTAAGTCTACAAATATTTTAGCCCTTGGACCTCCTGTGTCTGCTGCCTGGCTCATGGCGGCACAACCAGGAGGTCATCTGCAAAAACGCTAAAATAAAATTTGAAAAGGTTGATCCTTTGGAAACTGCAAGAGGAAAATCTAGCTAATCCAGAGTGGAAAAGTGTTATTTTACCAAACAAAGCCCTCACTTATCACGTATCCTTTATATTTATACATACATTTTTAAGAAACACTGAAAAAGCATAGTTTGTTTGAGTTCAGTCAAGAGTATTTTTTCTTCAAAGCTCCTCCTCCGTCATCGCTCCGCTCCGTCTTCATCCGTTCGGCTCAAACGGGAACAAACGTTTGGGTTCAGGCGGCTCTTTCAAGAAGCAGGATTGAGCCAGATTACAGGTCAGGAACACAACCTCTCGCTTCAGACAAATCTCGGCATGTTTTTGGGGTGAAGGCGAGCTCGTCAGAGACGGTTACCGTGATGTTTCCATGACGACCACACACCAGATTTAACCAGATTACTTTACTGTGCAAACACTTTGAATAATCTGCCCTTTAATTCTCTCATATTTCCTTATGAAACATGCACGGCGACACGTTTTTTTTTTTTTGACTTGATAGTGAAAAACGATACAGCACGGTACTGCGATACTTTGTGTGGCGATATTGTATCAATACACAGACGGCAGGTATCAATACTGTGTCACCAAGTATCGATGCAACAGGTTTTTATCAGCTGGTCAGTTGCTGCAATAAAAAATGACTCAAGTGAGATGAAGAGAATGAAAACTTTCTTATTAGATAAAACAGATTTTATAAAATTTAACTCTTGGGGACATAATTTGCATTTGGGAAAAAAAAGATTACAGTAAATCGCAATACAGCTGTCCCTCGCTATAACGCGGTTCAACCTTTCGTAGCCTCGCAGTTTCGCAGATTTATTTTTTTTTGTGTGCAATTTTGCATGCTTTATTTTTTTTTTTTACTGGACTTATTTTTCTACGAAGGTTTGGACTTTGAGAGTTTAAACAAGAGAGAAAAGTGAGAAAATGTTAATGCCTGTCTGAGAAAAGTGTATAAAGTGTGTAGTGAGGGGTTTTACAGCCTTAAAACATCTAGAATTGTAAAAAATAAAGCTGACTACTTCGCGGATTTCGCCTATTGCGGGTTATTTTTAAAATGTAAGTCCCGTGATAAACGAGGGACCACTGTGTTAGTGCAATTGCAAAATGTTTAAAATGGCACTTTATCATATCGTGACTTAAGTATCGTGATAATATCAGCACCCACAAAGAAGTCGCGGATGCCTTTTTTTGATTTTATTATGATAGAAAACGGGGTTGTAACTGTCTTTAACTGCATTTATATTGAATGTAGTTTTTTCACCACGGGCCTTGCTGGAGCTTTTTGGAAACACGACCAAACACAACCTCAGGGTTTTGTATTTAGGCCCGAGCGTCTGGTCGAAATTTAGACAAAACCCACAGATATTTCCTCCTGATGTTGTCAAATCCGAAAAGTCTGGTGACGTGTTTCATTTTAAAACACGCACATGGCGTACTGATGGATTTGGCTGCACATTGTCACTGCTTTGTTAAATCAAGGCCGAGGCTGTTAGCTTCCTGACGTCTGTCTGTTACGTCTGGATGTAAGACACAACAGGATTTTAACATGCAAAGCCGCGTACGGTCGTTTATCTCAGCTCCGCTTCTTGAAACAGCCGCCGGATGAGGAGGAGAGCTCGACAACAGGCTCACTCAGACGATACAGAAAATAAAAACACACAACCTGAAGGCCGTTGCTCAGCACCTTTTTAAAACACGGAGGGTCCGTCCGGTCTGTAACACGGGTTATTTTTCAAGCAAACAGGTTACCTGCTGTCTTTAAAAACAAAAAAGAAAAACAAAAAAAGCACCAGGATTTGTTGTACGTCGTGCTGTGTAGTCTTTCTGTCATTTTCATGTTTGGAACCGAAACTCTTCAACTGGAGGAACAGGAACAGGAATGTGAGACGGTTCTCATCGGTTCCCAAGGATTTTGGGAGTTTTCGACAAAACCGAACGTCCCGACACAGAAATCAGACGTGGAAACTTTGAATTCAAGTAAGAAGAGAAAACATCAAGACGGCAGTGAAGTGTGTGTGTGTGTGTGTGTGTGTGTTTCCCAGTGGCAGCAGTGCTCGCCCTCCTCAGCAGATGGTCCTGGTTCACTGGTTGGTCTCCTCACAGCGCCCGGCGGCGGCGGCGGCGGCGGCGGCGGCGGTGGAGTTGTCGGGGCAGCGACACGTGAAGCCGCCGAGCCGAGGCAGGCAGAGGTGAGAGCAGCCGCCGTTGTTGGAGCAGTAGTTATACGCTGAGAGGAGGAGAGGGCGACAGTGTTATCTTTCATCATTTAGAGCACTGTTTCTCAAATGGGGGTACGCGTACCCCTGGGGGTACGTGAAATTTTTAAAAAATATGTATTTTAAAAATTTGCATCCATGCAAGCCTCCTACAAACATCATTTAGGCTAATAAATATTCATTAAAATATAAATGGAAGTTCATAATTAAATACTGAATTTTAATATCAATATTCATTTTCATCATTCTGAAAAAACCCCGACATCCCAACCCCCACCCACACACACACACAGTCTGGTTAGGGGGTATTTGGCTGAAAAAAATATTTCATAGGGGGTACATCACTGAAACGAGTTTGAGAACCACTGATTTAGAGGATAAAGTGTGAAAAATAAAGAAAGCAGCCAGAACCCAAAGTGATCTCCTCGAGGTAATAATGTCATAAAGATAAGTGAGGTGTGATCTTAGAATCAGACATTTGGTGTTTTTACTTGATAAATGACCAAAACAATTTGATTGAGTTTCTTTCAACTGATATTTATAATCAATCAATCAGCTAATTATTAAAGGAATAATCTGATGTTTTGGGAAAAATCTCCTTTTCCCGACTTCCCCAGACTGAGACCAGATGTTGGACACCATTTCCACCTCTGGACGTCCAGTGGTTCAGTTCCTATGGGTAGCATTTCCTGTTAGCTTAGCATAAAGACTTGAAGTCTTGGGGAGTCGTTAGCCTGGCTCTTAACCTTCCAGCAGCTCTGAAGCTGTCTGAGTTACACCGTGGATCATGAGGAGGTGAAAGTTATTGTTGTTGTTGTTTTTTTTCACTCCAACTCCAATTTGCTGAAAAAGTGCTGAAAACACAAGAGGCCGTCCTGAATCTGCATTAACCAGCTTACAGCCACCACCAGACAAAACTCATGTGGAGGACTTTATTGGGCTGATGGAAAACTGGAGTGAAGAAAGTGTGAAGGCTCTGAAAGTTCATGTTCATATCGTAGTGGAATGAATGGAAACCAGCGGCTGGAGGAAAGGGAGGAGGAGTGATGTGGCAGCTCTGAAACCCCACTGCTCGCTCTGGGAGGAGAGCGAGCAGTATTTTGTAGATATTATGTTTGACATGCAGAATCACTCTCAGTTTACTCAGTGAGTAAAGTCACACTGGACTGTGGAGGCTTTTTAGCATTTTTTATTTCCTCCATGTTTTGGAAAGCGAGGGCTGCCTCTGTTAAAGTGAACAGGTGCAGTTTACCTTGCGGACACTGCGCTGGCGTCATGGTGACGCCGTAGAGCCGCGAGCGTTTCTGCGGCAGGAACTCGTCCGTCTCTTTCTCTGAGAAGCGATCCACAGCGACCACGGCCTCCCTGCAGACCACACACACACACACACACACACACACACACACACACACACACACACAGTCAGACCACACACTGCTGTCTGACAGATTAACGCCACCGTTAGGACTGTTATGTGACAGTGGCAGTCAAACAAAGAGCCTGTGAGTGGCTGTTTACAGGCTGTTTGTTGAAGTTTAATGGAAGCTAAACTTTTCACGCTGTCGTCGTTGCTCGCTGGCTCGTCTCGTCAAAATAAAATCTTTCCTTTCTTTGAAAACCATGTGAGGTTGCACTGAAAGTCCCTCGTGTCTGGATTTGAGCTGAATCTGAATTAAAAACAGGGTTTTGTGAAGTGGTTCCAGAAATATCCCCATTGTTTTCTGGAGTTTCACTTTTAACTATAACCGCAATATTACTCAGCACAGAATCATGGAGTCTCCTGAGTAAATAAACCAGACTGCAGGGTTATTTAACAGCCACCACCTCTGATGTTTTGTCTCTGAGGTTCAGTCAGAAGATGTTTTTTTTATGTTTTTTTGGGTGCTGTTGGAGCTGGAGGAGCGTGCAGGGGCCCGTTACCTCCTCCAGTCGGTGTAGTACAGGTTCCTTCCATGGGACACCAGAGCGAAGGGGTACTGGACTCCCTCGGCCACCGTCCTGCGCAGCCGGCGGTGAGGATCCATGCACTCCACCTTACGAGTTCCTGCAGAGAGAGTCAACACGTCAACATCAGGAGACAAAGCATCAGCAGCATCATGAGATTTCTTCTTCTGCAGTTTGCTCCGGTCTGCGCGGTCGTCCTGGTTGTTAGCATGTTAGCGTAGCATCTGTTCATCTGATCATGATGTGCAGACAAATCTCAGCTTTTGACCCAACATCTGTCTTAGAATCCAGGGACGCATTACACTGTTACACAATGTGTTACACTGTGTGTTACGCTGAGTTACACAATGTGTTACACTGTGTGTTACACTGTGTGTTACACTGTGTTACACTGTGTGTTACACTGTGTGTTACACCCTGTGTGTTACACCCTGTGTTACACTGTGTGCGACACTGTGTTACACCATGTAACACTGTGTGTTACACAATGTGTTACACAGTGTGTTACACAGTGTGTTACAGTGTGTGTTACACTGTGTGTTACAGTGTGTGTTACAGTGTGTGTTACAGTGTGTGTTTCCGATGTGATACACTGTGTTACCTGTTTGATACGGTGTGTGTTACACTGTGTTACAGTGTGTGTTACTGTGTGTTACACTGTGTGTTACCTGTTTGATACAATGTGTGTTACCTGTGTTACAATGTGTTACTTGTGTATTGTCTATGTGTGTTACCTGTTTGTTACACTGCATTACCTGTGTGTTACACTGTGTATTACACTATGTGTTGCTGTGTGTGTGTGTTACCTATGTGTTACAATGTGTGTTACTCTGTGTTACCTGTGTATTACACTGTAACTGTGTGTTATACTGGTTTCCTGTGTGATACAATGTGTGTTGCCTGTGTGATATGACGTGTTATATTGTGTGTTACCTCTGTCTTATATTGTGTGTGTGTGTGTGTGTGTGTGTGTGGCTGTTACCTGCGTCGGCCCAGCACAGCTGCTGGTTGTCGGGGTCGTAGGTCAGGCCGTTGGGCAGAGTGAGGTCGTCTTTCACCAGCACCGTCCGGTCCGTCCCGTCCATGTTGGACATCTCGATCTTCGGCCCGTCTCTGTTCCAGTCCGCCCAGTAAATACGCCTGTGGGACGGGACCAGTCAGACCAGTGGAGCTGCTGCTGGTACCGCTGCTTCTCATACAACTACAAGTACTAATGCTACTACAAGTGTTAGTGCTTACTACCACTGGAAATAGTACTTCTACTGCGATTATTACTATTACTACTGTTACTGTCTCTAATCTTTTAGCACCATAACTGTTCCATGTCAAACCGTGTAAACACAATGAAAATCCTGCCTTCACAGATCAAAACAAAGCTGCTTCCCCTGCTCGGTTCTCACCCGTATGCCGGGTTGGTGGTGATGGGTCGGGGGTTCACCAGGTCGCTGTCGAACAGCACGCGGCGCTGGCTGCCGTCCAGCTTGGCGACCTCCACCGTGTCTCGCATGGAGTCGGTCCAGAACATGAGGCGAGCCACGTGGTCGATGGCGATGCCTTCAGGGCTCTCCACCTCTGAGGACAGGACGCAGACACACCGTCTCAATGTGGCGCTCAATGTTTTAACGCTGAACTTAATGAAACAAACTCAGGACTTCATCCCTTCGAAGGCAGTGATGAAGTCCTGAGTGAGTCGAGGCAACAGGCATTCTTTTTTTTTTTTTACTGTGCAGCACTTTGAGCTGCAATTCTTGTATGAAAGGTGCTATACAAATAAAGTTTTTATTCATTTATTATTTATTTAACAAACGGAGACATCCTCGCTCACTCCAACCTCATTTTAATGTATCGTGAATAACTTTTATATCTGTAAGTTACTCTCATTTCTCCTGCCAAATGATGTTGTTTGAAGTCCTCTTACAGAAATACAAGAAATCATCCCGTATCCCAACTGCAGTTATTTTCATATATTTCCATTCCACTTTGTTGTGAAACTCAACAGTTTTTTTTTTTTTTTTTATAAAGTGCTGTGTAAATAAATATTATTATGATGATGATGATGATGTAGATCTGTCTGAAAGCCTTAAGACGCATGACCTGATACAGAAATAGTCTATTGTGGGTAAGCAGTTTCTCATTATTATAACGGCATGGACGCAGCAAATGCACCTCCCACCATATAGAGACAAATAATTTGATGAGGCAAATTAACTGAGTTTGTTTGCTTTCTTTCATTTTCTGCTCAAAACACACGGCAAAAGTGGAAACCCGTTCTTAAAACTTGTCAGGTGTTAGTCAGGGTCAACTGGGTCACGTTGGTCCAGGTTGAGATTATCTAATTATACCAGCGGGTTTTTAAGGGTCGGGTTCTGCGCTGCGGTGGGTAAATCAACGTGAACCTGACGCTGAATGTGAACGTTTGAATGTGCAGGTGGGGTAGAACCAGGTAGGATGGTTTATCTGTTGGAAAAGTGCTGGTCTGGCCGGTGTCGGGTTGGACGTCAGGTGAGTGGGCGGTCCTACAGACACGTCTGTTTACACCTCTAAAGAGACGCAGACAGAAGCATCCCAGGCCTCTCCCTTACGGAAAGAAAATATATTTACCAATGTATTAAATTAACTATATGGTAATATATTAGAATATATTACATTTAATATGTGGAATTACAATATATGGAAATATATTTTATATTTGAAAATGTCTTAGCAATACATGGAATAATATATTGGTGAAACATATTAATGCAATATATTTATATATAGCATCAATATATTGTAATGTATTTCAATATATGGAATAATACATAAGTAATTATGCATTTCAGATATTACAATATATTGCATGTGAATATATATGTGTTTATATCCCATAATTTATATTTATAAATATCCTCCATAATGTATTTAGATTTATATGTGATGAATACTGGGTACATATATTTAAACATACATGATCTATGACTTTCCAATTATATGGGAACATGTATTAGAAATATATGTACGTAGTATATATGTATGTAGATATATGCCATGCATGGTCCAAAAAAACATCCCAATATATTTTTATATATGTTGCGATATATATACATACATGGTATATGCATATATTGCAGTATATTTGAACATATAAAGACAAACTATTACATGTAAAAATATAGTGCTGTTTTTGGTCTTGATTGCAATAATTTTTTTTATATGTATCAATATATAGACATGTATGGTCTATGCATACATTTCAGTGTATTGGAAAATATAAAGACTAGTTCCCATATATGGAAATGTATTATCTAGTAGATCACATGATATTTTCCAATATACTGCTGCTGTTTCGTAAGGGCTGAATGTCCTGAGCAACCGGATCTCAAGATGCACTGGGGACGCATCAGGTGCTGGCAGAACAGGGTCGGTGTTGAACACACACTCAGGCTTCCTGTGTTCTCAAGTGTGTGGTGAGTTCAGGTGTTGCCGGGACAGCCGTGTACCTGTGGTGATGACCGGGATGGTGTCTCCTCCGTTCAGGCTGGCCTTGCTGATGGCCGGCCCGGTGATGTCCGTCCAGTAAACCATCTTCTCCACGCAGTCGTAAGCCACGCCGATCACCACCCGGTCCTGAGGAAACACACAGGAAGAGACACAGACGTGACGCCGGGCCCGAGGTCAGAGCCGAGCGCTCGTGTGGGAAAATCCACGAGACGTCAGTCACTTTCAAAGAGGCTGTTGTCCGCAGAGAAACGCCCGGTCTGGTCTGACGGGACAGCTTTGTGTCGTGTTCAGCTGCAGCACATTAGGCCTGTTGTGTTGGAGGGGACTCGTGGGAATTTTTAAAAAATGGAAGAAATTCATGGGCCAGGCTGCGTGGATCTTTACATCGGGAGGAGAAAAGATTCCAGTCGAGTTTTGATGCTGAACATCGCTGAGACACAATGAGAGGATTGTTTCAGGGGAACCACAGCCGCTCTGAAGTGGTTCAACCAAAATCATTAACAAGTCTGAGGAGGCAACTGTGACGCTGAGTGTGTGTGTGTGTGTGTGTGTGTGTGTGTGTGTGCCCTGTGTCAAAACGTATGGGGACCACATGTCCTTGAAAAGAAAAAAATATTCCCAAGAGAAGATATTTCCACCAGTTCTCACTTCTACAGGAGGCTATTTCAGCAATAAGACTTGAATTTATGGTTAAGATTAAAATTAGGATTAGGTTTAGGTGATTAAAGTCCATCTTAAAGGGATATTTCACCCAAAAACGATATATTTTGTACCAGTTAGCTCACCCTGAGTGGTCTTAAAAGTCCAATGAGAAAAAGTTTTAACGTCATGGAGAACCAAGGTTTCAAAAAGCCGGTTCATCTCACGTCTGTTTCAAATCCTCAAACTTTCTCTGTGTGCAGCGTAACCCAAGTCATGACTCTCCATTCATATGTTCATGGTGGATGTTGCTTTTAAAGGGACGGTAAACTTTGACGTTGCAGCTGATCTCCTCAGCAAATCCTACTTTGACGTGGGATTTAGGAACAAGGAGATCCTGCTGATTTTAGCCCAGAATCACAAGTTTATAACAGGCATCTGGACTTTGAAGAACCCTCTAAGAGCCAGGACATGGGCCTATTTAGAAGAAAACACATTTTCGATTTTTTTTTTTTTTTCCTTATAAATTTGTGATTTTTTTTTTCATAAATTTGCCACTTTAATCTCAGAGAATATAAGTTTTTTTTTTCTCAGAGGAGTTTTCAGGATGGGTTATTAACTCAGTCATGCCAACCAACAAAATAAAACATTTTAATGGGAAATTACGTATTTTAGTTTCCTACCCCTTCGACAGTGGATGTTCTGTTTAGTGAGGATAATTCAGGTTGTGAGGACATTTCGGCGTCCTCACAAAGGAAAAAAGTTAATTTTGGCTTATTGGTTGAAGTTACGGTTAAGGTAAGGATAAGGGTTAGGGTTACGTTAAGTTAAGGATAAGGGTTAGGGTTAGGCATTGGTTGGTTATGGCTAAGATTAGGGAAAGGCTGTACAGAATGAATGCAACTTAATACAAATATAGTAAAACCAATGTGTGTGTGTGTGTGTGTGTGTGCGTGTGTGCGTGCGTGCGTGCGTGTGTGTGTGTGTGTGTGAAGCTGCAGCCTCACAGGGATGTGCAGCAGAGCCTTGGCCTCGTCCTTCTTCATGCCGTCTCCCTGCAGAGGAACGAGCTCGATCTTCCCGCTCTGGGCGAACAGCAGGTGTGTCCCCGGGGGGGCGGGGCTAATGTCCGGCCGCGGCGTCGGACCCACGGGGGGCGGAGTCACCGTCTGCTCAATACCTGTGACAATGATACAAATGTGTTGTTCATGTGCGGTGGTGCTGGTGAAAATGGTCTTTTATCTTTAGTCACCTTTTTTTAAACTATATTTTTATCATTTCATTTTGTGAGCTCCTTCCATACAGACCACTAATGTGCAATTCATCACTTCTTTCCAGTAACCATGACAACAGGTGGCGTTTGGTTACTCACACAGCGGCCGGCTGCCTGGCCCGGTGCGGGTGTTGGGGATCTCCTGCCCGGCGGCGTCCACACACCAGCACTGGCCGATGCTGCCGTGGCACTGCGTGGGCTCGTAGCTGCCGCGCTCGTCGCACTGCGGGACGTACTGACCGACGGCGGGACGCGGCCGGAAGAAGGAGAACAGGCCGGTGTTGGAGGAGGAGGCGGAGGCGGCCTGGGCGCTCGCTCGGTGACGCTCACACTGAGTCTGCTGCCGCTCTGGAGACACAGACAGGACCAGTCAGACATACAGTGATGGAAAAAAGTTTTTGGACACCCCATGCATTTGTGAAATATTGCATTAACAAATCACTCTGAGGTCTTCAAGTGCAATTTCTTTTAGTACAGTCACAGCCAAAATACTAAACAAATCCTTAAAAAAGCCATTAAAAACTTCAAATTGATTGGTTCCATAAAAATACAGAAGAAATTTTGAGTATTGGGTCATTTTGGTACCAATGATGAAGGTCGTTCTTTTTATTAAAAGATACAATTTTTGTTGCCAAGCTTGGTGTCTATATAAAGCAGCACATCTGAAAGTTCTTCAGACACAAAAATGGCTAAAACAAGGAACCTAACGCAGGAAACACGCCTGAAGAGAAAGATTACACTGTCAACTATTTAGTTTGGTTAGTTTTTCTTGTAAACAATAAACAAAAAAATAGAATTTGTATTTGTTTGTATCTGTCTAATGCAGCCACACCTTTTGAAACACAAAGAAGATTTTTCCACAAATATTTCATGATAATATTTGAGATTATGCAAAATTTTAAGGGTGTCCAAAAACTTTTTTCCACCACTGTACATATACATAGATATTTAGACACTGTTAGTGTAGGAACATATGGAGCAAATATTTAACTGCTGTGAATTATAATGAGCTGTGTCCCTTTCTGCTGAAGGATGCCCAGCATAGGCAGAAATCCCACTGTAATAAATAATTTTGAATAATGTAGTAATATTCAATGAAAGCACAATGCAAGCGGTGCTAATTATAAATGTAAAAGAGTGTGTTTTTAAGTGTTAAAAAGTTATGAGCTAATGATTGTTTCCAAGCTCAAGCGAGTGCAGCACAGTGAGGGAGAGAGAGGACAGACCACAGGAGGAGCAAATACTGAGCTTTTTAGTCTTTCAAAAAGTCTGTCAGGATATTAATGTCAGAAATAGTTCATATTTTACTGATATTTTGAGTTTGTCTCTAGATAGATATCTATTTTTTTTTTTAATTTAAAGTAGGCTATTTGTACTTTGAGTTTGATGTTGTAGGCCCACAGTTAGCCTACACTTTATAATTTAAATGTATAAGGGCTGTACATTTTAAGTTGCATTATTTTGTGGCATAGTTTCATTTAATTTTCTTATTTGATCTAAAAGGGACAGTGTACAGCTCAAACATATACTGTATGTCACTATTTGATGCCATATCTTGCTTTGTTTTCTGTTGACACGACAATAAATCTGTTTTTTGAAGAACAGTTTGATGTAGTTGGATTATTCAAGGTATTTCCTCTAGAGCTTATTTTGAGTTTCCAGTTCCTGTAAAGCTTCTTTGATGGACTGTAGTGGAAATAGAACAGTGAGCAAAGAAATTTGGTTAGAGGATTATTGCTTTTAATAGCGTTATTTAAAACATATGAACATGCTGAGGGCTCAACGCTGTACGGCAAGTTTCAAAGGAGCGTAAGAGAGAAAGAGGGAGGTACAGTAGTGTCAGACATTTTTTTTTATGTCCCCCCCCTGGAATTACTCTCTGAAATGTTGCTGTTTATTGAAATGAAATGGGATTTCCACCCCTGCTGCCCAGGTTATCACAGCACCTTGAGTTCACAATTTAATTTGTCTGTTTGTTCTGGCATCGTGCCTAAAGTCAGCATTCAACCACGGGAGCTGCAGTTTGTTTCATGAAGGTAAAATGTGACAGAATGAGGCAGCGTCAGGCTATAGAGATAAACATCATTTTCTCCAAAAGGATGAGAAAAAAAAAAAAGCTTGTTTGTTCTCCTGACAAAGCGAGCTTGCTGTCAGTGTGATTCCCTGCATAAGTGAAGCTTTGACTGTAAATATTTTCGCTGTATGGTTTTCCCACACTGGTGTGGTTTCATGCTGCATTTAATTTAAATTTCTTTGCCTGCAAGCACAACAATTATCGTACGTGGCAGCCCGAGATCAACACAGATTAACGAGAAGCAGGGGATTCCACACTGGGATGCTCATCTTTGTGGTTACATAAATTGCTATACTCTGTAAAAAAAAAAAAAATGTCCATGCTAACATGCCATTTAGTCTCATTTTCAGTGTTAAAATCATCAAACAAGGTAAAAAATACTTGGAACCAGTTTAAATGTGTTGAAACAAGGCAGAATGAGACAGATCAGCCACTAGGATCAAGAAAATGACACTTAATTCAAGGAAATTCAGGAAGGAAGTTGATTAGTGTTGAAACGTGGGATTATCTCATCCCACTGGCAGATTTTTTTGACCTTGTTTGAAGAAAAACTGGATTTGAGCTCTGAGGATGAGGCTTCTGATGTTTTCTTGCAGTGACATCTGGAAGAGCAACACTCTTATCCTGAAGGGTGTCTGTGTGGCAAACCACAAACCAGCCTGAACAATGCCGTCTAGCACACAGAGTGCCACGTCTGCTCTCAACAATCAACACAGACATTAAGAGGAAAGAGAGACCAAAAGAAGGACGACCTCTGAGCCGCGAGGGGACGCAGATCAAAGCAGCGTCTGACGGGTCGCTGTCACACGTCAAATCAGATGGAAATGGGGTCGGTGATGGCTTCAGAAGAGACAAAGGACACCAAATGATGCCTTTCTGAGCTGAGGCAGGTCGTAAAAAAGATGAAAATATGACAAAACTGCAGAGCGGAGCGAAGGAGCTGTAATTAGCCTGCCGACACCTGGAATCAGAGCACAGACGCTTCAGGTTGGGCCCGAGCCAAACCACAGAGGCTCATCTGCAGCACGTCAAGCAACAAGCCTGCAGCTGACACCGAGGAGACAACTCCATCTGTAATCCACACAACAACCAGCGCTGCACGGCCTGCTGGGCTTTCCAAGCTAAAGACGATGTATTCAGTCAGAAAGCCTGGAGAGGAAACCTGACTGAAATTTCCTGGGACAAGTCCACCTTCAACATGCATGGCGGTCCGTCCGTTACATTCAAAGATATGTTGAATCAAGTCAAATGTTTGGCCTGAGGGTGGCGCTGGCGTTGACCGAATGCTTTCTCTGAGTGGCATGGATGTGCTTTTCCAAATTAAATGTTAATCTGCCCGACAGACTTTAAAATATCATCATGACATGGCAGTGTGATGGTGCTAGAGGAAACTGATAAACTGCATGCAACCAGTTTCTTGGAAATCTGCCTCGTAGGGTTTGAGGTATCAAATCTGACGTTTTGTGCGACATTAAAGGTCACAGGCTCACCACAATCAAGAGGAATCTTCCTTTGGGGAGCATGAATGCGCTTTGCAAATATCATGCCAATCCACTGAAATTATTTAGTATATAGCTTGACATTTTAGTCTGAGGCTGGTGCTAGAGGAAGGTCATGAGGTCACTAAAATTGACAGGGTCCGTCCTCTGAGGAGGATAAATGCGCTCTCCAAATTTCAAGAAAATCTGCCCGACAGTTTTTTATCCATCCTGAGGCCCCGGTCGCTAGGAGGGCCACAAACAGTAAGACCAAATCATATAGGAGGGTTTAAAAAAATAGGTTTTCAAAAGGGATTTACATGAAGTTACAGGCTTTAATACCATGTGTAACTTTTATTTGATACCAACATGAACCACAATCTGTAATAATGTTTTAGTACCTGCACCTCTCCTGGCTTTTTTTTTGCAACACATTTCAGTTACTTTGGCATTCACCTTTCTCCTGAAATGAGATGTCTCCGTGTATTTATTTACAAATCAATATCACAGCAACATCATCACTGTATGTTTTTAAACCAAACCTATAAATTAATTTCTCTAGATGTCTTGGCGTATTTGTACCGTGTTGGTAAAAGTTATGAGTGAATCAGCGGTGGAAAATAGTTGATAACGTGAACCCTCCAAGACATTTCAGGGGATTCTCTGGCTTGTCGTCGCCCACGGGCGCCAGACACCCACAGCACCCATCCAAATAGCTCGCATGACAGATAAGAGCAGTCACACAAAGCCCTGAGATAAGAGCAGCCTTGAAGTGTGGAAGGCCGGCAGAGCGAGCGCAGCCGCCGTGCGTCATTAGTGTTTGTTGAGTCTGACTTCACTCTGCTAACAGCTTCACTAACATCCTTCACTCAGCTCATTTATTTACACTTCATCCCATACAGCCCCGAGCCGAATTATCTGACAGCATTTACTCTGCAGAGAATGTATACACCTTTAATGTGCCTGTGAAATCTGTGTAAATCCTCCCTCAGGCGGTTAAGAGACAGTCTCTCTCTGCCACCCACACGGCTTCCTGCAACACAGAGCCTCATCCAAACCACAGAGAACCACTGTGAAAGCTGCCTGTATATATAAAAACTTTTTCTTTTTTTTTTTACTTTAAATGACTTGCATGTCCAGAGCTTTGCGATATAAGTGCAGCTGTGGTTTAAAAAAAAAAAAAAAAAAAAAGAGTCAACACATAAATCAAACTTAAACAGAAACATGAAGCACAAACTGCGACAGATTTTCACCAGCAGGCTGGAATTAAAGTTGTGCTGATCGAGGAAATTTTATCACCAGAGGTTTTGCTGCTTATTTACCAGAAGTGGCAGGCAAAGAAAATCAAAATCAATCGATAAATTATTTAACCAAACGTTTATCTAAGGAATCTCAGGGAGCTCCAGGCTCTGAATCGCCTTCATGCGGTTACACACACTCAGAATGGGAGCTGTCAACACCAAATCTGGACTTTGTTACTACACACATGTAACGTGATATTTGCAAAAGGTGTATCCAAATTTCCAACAGTGTGACCAGATTTGCAAAAGAACACTGGAAAACTGTATCTATGCACCTTTACCTCATACTCCTCGGGGGCGGATGGATACAGTTTGCCAATGTTCTTTGGCAGGAAATAGTTCCCAGCAAAACTCTTTGTCCCAGAGGCTGTGGATTATGTCGCCTATATGTGTCATTGTTTTTGGGAAGAGCGGTTGCTGCTGCTCAGTTTCACATGTACATTTTTGACAATTTCATTTCCAAACAAAAAAAGGTAACACTTTACAATAACAGTACAACAATTAACATTAGTTAATGCTGTAATGGTTAATTAACTGTTAGTTAATGATTATTATGGCATTAACTAATGTTAATAATACCTACAATAACCCTTAAATAACATATAAATTAATACCTTAGCATGAACAGCATTAGTAAATGATTCTTAGACACATTAGTTAACGGTTAGTTAACTGTTACTTAATGTTTATTACCTGTTACTTAATGTTTATTACAGCATTAACTAACGTTAATTGTTGTACTGTTATTGTAAAGTGTTACCCCCCCCAAAAAAAAAATCCCCATCAAGCACCATTGTACTGGGATGAAGAGATCCAGACTGGAAACCTCACCAAATCACACAAAAATGATCTGCATGGACAGACTGGCCTATAGGGTGAAGTGGGAAAATATCTTTTTTTATTTATTTGGGCTTAACTGTAAAAAGTAAAAGCAGTTCATTGTGAAGGCTGGTTCCTTTCAGAGGGTTGAATTCTCGCTGCATTAACCTGTAAAAAGTGTTTTTGCTCCACTTCCTGTTGGCTGGTTTCCACTCCAGTACACTGAGCTCCAGGTGAGACGTGTCAGTTTTACCTACCTGTGGTCGTGGGGCTGCACTGGAAGCCGTTGCCGTGGAAACCGGGCTGGCACTGACAGACGAAGGAGCCCTGAGTGTTGGAGCAGATGGCGTCTCGGTGGCATCGATCCTGACGACACTCGTCCACGTCTGAGCAGAAGACAGGAAGAGCAGAGAGGAGAGAGGTGAGCCCCAACACACACACACACACACACACACTGAAGTCAGCACAAATCACAATCTGAATATTCAGAAAGTCTTCCTCTTTTACAACATCAACTTTGATGTATGGTGACTGTATGATGATCACAGCAACTGAATCTTATTGGCTATGACGTTAATATACAAGAGAGCATCATCGGCGTACGTGATCACTCTGCACTGGAGCCTTGCAATAGCGATGTTAATGTGTTAATATTAAGTATTAATATTAAGTGATATTACTGTGTTCGGACAAAATCCATAGAAGAGGAGGAGGAGAATGTGGACCTGCTCATCTTCTTCTTTGTTGGAATCCCAAACATTTCATTTTGCTCGTTTCACTTCCATCGCTGGGTTTAGCTCCAGTGATGCTAATTTATGCTGCATTCCTATTGGTTGGTTAAGAGACGCAGGTCATAGCAGCGGCCACATTATGAGATGGTTATCTGAAATTTCTGACACTGCCAGAATTTTGTGCCAGGGTATTTGTGGCTGCGTGACGACGGCCGCCTGTGAATCTCTCTCACCGCTGTTTGGAGCCACGACAAAAGGTAACGCCACGTTTCTTCCATGTTGGTCATCTTTCATCTGGGACGGCCCAAAACCACACAGTGCATACCCGGCTTAAGATGAGCTTTTTGTAGTCCATTTTCGGAAAATTGTAGCTTAACCACAGCAAACCCACGTCAGTGACATCCACGTCACATAGGCCTAATTATGCAGTCGGATTCTCGTGCCCTTTCCTAAGACCGTATGAACTTTCCTTCATATCTTTCCTTGACTTCCTGATGATTTCCATCTAGATCAAGGAAAAGTGGTTTGTATTCGTTCATATACTATTTGCAGCCTTGAAAAATGAAAATGTTCATAGTGACATCATGGCCTCAGATTCAGATTCAGATTAACTTTATTGTCCCCCAAGGGAATTTTGGTTTGGGCAGGAAAAAGTGCTGGAGTTTCAGCCTTTGGAGAGCAGATCGTTTCTGCTGGTGTGTACACACTCAACACAAAAATCAACAAATCTGGAGTTAAAAATATTTCCAGCAACATCAGCGATACAAATGATGGACAAATGAGATGTAATGAGATGAATCCATCATATCACCCTCCTGTGGTTTTGGGGGCAAGAATTATAACATGTATGTATGAAGCACTCTCCTAAAATATGGAAAAATGTGTTTGCTAACATTTTGTTGTTCAAAGACAAAAACTTGTATTGAAATGAACTGAACTGCTTTTTTTAAAAAACTTGAAGCTGCGTAACAGCAAATTTAATGATCCAAATCAGAGTTTACTAAACTCTTCAGGCAGTTTGGGGTTACTCCACTCCGCCAGTATCTACATATGGTATTAATGTTCTGTATGTACCATATTCATACACAGAGGGCATGTATGCACAATACTGCGGCAAATCCCAGGGATATCTGGTTCTCGGAGCCTGTAAAACCGCTCTGCTGGAGCAAAACAATAAAAGATTTGATCACAAAAACAAAAGGAACGCAGGGCTGAATTCTTGTTTTCTCTCTGTCGGTCCCCTGTGTATTTCTGAAATCACACGTTAGCTATTTAACAGCTCCACAAAACACACTCGGCGCACAAGTGACTGGAAATGTGCAGCTCGAGTGAGAACAAGATGAAGACCAAAATTACAGCTGTGTGATAAATATATATAACACGGCTGCTGCAGCTTCTGTTGTTAAAGTGACAGAGAGGAACAACTGGAGGGACGCTCACGCTGTTTTCCCTCTGGAGTTCCTCCATAATGCACAGAGCTGAGTGATGAGCTGCACAGCTGGAAGGACGACGTCTGCAGTTCCTGTGCAGGTGGAAGAATTTCCTGTCCCTGTAGTGCCGAGTTACTGAGTTACAGCGAGGACAGTGAACGCCTCTCTTGTTTCTGTGACAGCATGGATGTAATTCTGCAAGTTGACATGTAAAAAGTGGCACTGCCATGATTTTTACTCAAATGCTTTTGCCTGTGCCTGAAGGCATGACCTAATGCACCTTAATTCTCTACAGCCTTTCCCTGATCTTAGCCATAACCAACTAATGCCTAGCCCTGCACCTTAAATGAATCCTCCAATGTTTTGGGCAAAATCCCCTTGTTCCGACTTCCCCAGACTGAGACCAGAGGTTGGAGATCATTTCCACCTCTGTACGTCCAGTGGTTCAGCTCCTATGGGTAGCATTTCCTGTTAGCTTAGCATAAAGACTTGAAATCTATGGGAGTCGTTAGCCTGGCACTGTCAAAGTGGAAAAACAAACCTTACAGCAGCTCTGAAGCATCTGATTTGCCCAGCATGGATTTGAAATGCACATGATACGGACGTACAGAGGTGAAAATGGTATTGAACATCTTGAGTCAGTCTGGGTCAGTCGGACAAAGGCGATTTTGCCCAAAACAATGCAGTAGTCCTCTAACCTGTGAGCCAAAAATGTAAAAAATGACTTTGACAATAAGTTAAGATAAATTACTGTCATTAAGGTTGGCTAGGCAGAGTTTAACCAGTGTGCACGTGTGTGTGCACAAGATGTGAGTGGACTGAGGTTATGACGCTTCCTAAAGGTGATTGGTTGTTTTGTTCGTCCTGATCAGATTTCATCCAATGAGATTAGGCTGTTGTCCGTGCATTTAGTCTGGACTGGGATCCTCTGTGTGTGATGGAGATTTGTTAAAGTCTTCTGATGACCCTGCTGAATTTAGATCTTTGCTGTTTTTTTGGTACTTCTGGAATTAACTGTCAAACTTTTTAATCTCCACTTTTTCAGGGGAAAGTAACTGAGCTCCCCTGTTGTTTCTCAGGAAAAAAAAAATGTTTCAGAGTTTCAAGGCTCTGTGCTCGTGCTGCACGGTCAGTTCAAATGACCGTGAGACACCGGCTGTGAGACGGTTTGTCCAGTTTCTGCAGCCACCAGCAAGTGTTACAGATTAACACACACTGACAGGAGTGTACGTCCTGAGGTGAAGGTGTGCTCGGAGGGAGTGAGGCGTCGCTGAGGCTCACCCTGGCAGACGCGGCCGTCGCCCAGGAAGCCCGGCAGGCAGGAGCAGACGTAGGCGGAGCCTCCGACGTAGCTGCAGCGAGCGCGATCAGGAGCGTCGCAGTCGTGGCTTCCTCTCTGGCAGTGATCGACTGGCCGGCTCTCCGCTGGGAGGGAGAGAGGAGACACACACACCATCACACACACACTGATCTGAGGATAGGACCGTCGCTGTCAGAGATGTGGAAGTGGAAGGTCAACTTATCACGAGTTGTAAGATTATGAAATGACTCTGTAAGTCCTGGTGTGAATCAACAACATCAGCAAGAATAATGCCTGCACATTCCCTCTGACTCTGCTCTGTGGCGTGGGAATTTCTTCTCAGTGAACAGTGCTGGTCCTTTACATCACCTCCTTACAACACACACACACACACACACACACACACACACACTGGCCCCTCTCCATTTACAGTCACACAAAACTTTCATTGTTTATTTCCGTTTGCGGCTCTCAGAACATCTGTACGTGCGACAGGGGACTCTTCAAACAAAGTATCACACACACTACACACTCCGCCCCCCTACACAGCTGTGAACACACACACACAGTCACACACACACATGCGTGTTGGGACATACCGACACAGGTCCTGCCGTCGCTGGCGAACACGAAGCCGCTGGCACACTGGCAGCGGAAGGTTCCAGGCTGGTTGCTGCAGACGGCGTTGGCCCCGCAGACCTGAGGCGTCTCCCGGCACTCGTCAATATCTGACCACGACAGAGAGGATGATGGGAAGGAAAAAAAATGTACAGATGATGATAATGTTACCATCACAGCCTGTAGAATGGGCTGATGTGTTGGGAAAAGAAAAATGTGAAGGTACAAAACTTCAACAAGCGTTCTGAACGTCTCTCTTCCTGCACATGCTCACTCGGAAAAAAAACGTTCAGAAATGCGTGAGCGAGGGTTTCCATGGTGACAGCGATCAGGTTTCTCCAGCAGAAATCTACCTGTGCTAACCGGCCTCTGTCTTCTCTGGTTTGAACATCATTTCCATCTACAAAGACCAAATCCATCGCTGTTTTTAACCGGCAGGAGGCAGCAATGTACTCCCTGCGCCTCGTCGGCTGGAAGTTAAATTTTGCCTGTTGTTGCTTCTTCTTGTCACACACTTTCATATGATGCCACTGGTGCATGAATGAATCCGTACTTGCGCTTACACAGAATCAGAATCAGAATAGCCTTTACTGGCATTGCATATAAATTAAAATAAAAAGTGGATGTTAGTTGAATGGGCGGTTGTGGAAGCTATTTTAATCAAAAGGCAGCAAGCAGTAATAATATATAAGCTAAATAATCAAGACTGTTATGTGATTTAACCAAAAATAAGGTTTGTTTGCATGAAAAGAACGTTTTAAAAGAGATAAAGTTAAGATCGGGCCTGAATATAATCATGTCAGGGATAGTTTGAACTTGGTCTGAACTTAGTCTGAACTCGGTCTGAACTTGTGTTGAGCTAGTCTGAGTTGGTTTGAACCGGTCAGGACTGGTCTAGGAAGACATGGCGGCATCCAGGGGAAAGTCCCAATGACGCCATTATTTTAAGCCCGGAAAATAGTCCAAAAAGGATGGATAGAGGGTTGTTCCTCAGCTCCGGTGTCAAAACCGAGAGGGCCCTCTACACAAATCAAATAAAAAAAAAAAAAAAGAGTGAATTCAAGTCAGTTCTCTCAAGGGACTGCTCCTGGGAGGACTCCTGTTGAAGATCTTTAACAGAAAATAAAGCCTGCAGACTCCGCACCCTGCCTGACTCTTGTGCATCCTTACTCAAGCCCGACTGAAGACTTTGGCACTTCTTTTTCTGAGGTTTTTGGTACCTGTTGTTAGCAAGTTTTTCAAGGCCCAATTTGACCATGTTGTGGACACATTTGCCACATCGCAGTCCTTCAACAGAACGCATTCACCAACACATTCCTGTGGCCCGGACCACCTCTGAATGTGGTCTGAGCAACCGGATCTCAGTGCGTCTTCAATGCATTCACACCATCGAGCTGTCCGTCCAATCGATCGAACACGTTTTACTGCCCGGTGTGGACGGGGCCTGACTGTGACTTGGGATGTGGTGAGGAAGGGTCCATTGATGTGCTGGACCTGCGCTTTAAGCATGGACTATACATTAGCTTCCACTGCTCCACGTCCACTCTTTCCACTGTTGTACCACGGCAAGCGAGGGCTGTCTTTGAGCCAGACGGTGTTCACGGTCCTCAAGCCTCCAGCCGTGAGAGGAAAAACCACCAATGTTTTCACCGAATGCCCCGCAGACTCACCCCGTCCATGCAGCCAATGGGAAGTAGGAGGCGAGGGGATCACGTCTGCAGACCTGGAACCAACTAACTCCTGCAGAACTACAGACCACCGGATTATTTTCCGCTGGATGCCACTTTGTGCGTTGTGTGCTTTACCAGCCTCGGGCTAAGACCTCAGCTTATTCAGGTTTTTTTCAGTGGCGTTGGACATTGTCCTCTGTCCAGACAGCGAGCAGAGCCCTGATGTCCTCGTTTGACCACGACTGCCGCTAGTCCTCCATTTTTCTGCTCCAAAGCGAGCTGCTGTGCTGACATCTGTACTGATCAGCTGCACCGTCTCCCCGCCCACAGCCAGGTAAGCCCCGCCCACCAGCCTTAGCTCTGGGCCCTCAGCAGCTGGAAACTGGCCGGGACAGCCCCACCGAGGAGCCAGCAGAGACCGGAGGGGACCATGGAAACACAACTGGCCTTGGCAGCACCAGCACGCTGCGTTTGGCGCCACAGTGGAAAGTCAGCTATTGATCGTTGGTGTGAAAGGGACGTTAGTGTCCCGTGATGATCTACATGCTGTTTCAGAGGCTTTTTCCACCCTGAAGACAAGACAGCTCTGCAGGACAGTCTGACAACTTGGGTGGTGGATTGAACACGGTCATATTTAGGAGATTCAGAAAACTGACACAGAATATGATCCTTAAAATGACCGATCCCAGCCGTCCAACACTCACATGGTTCAAACCCCAGGGTACGTTTCCCACATGGAATTTATCGAGCATTTTGTTTCCCCTTGGCCCTGAACGTGAACATGCAGGGGTTTCTTACCGTAGCAGGAGCGTCCGTCTCCGGTGAATCCAGCGGTGCACTCGCAGCTGAACTGCAGGCCCTCACCTGGTCTGCACACGGCGTTGTTATCACAGCCGTGGCGGCCGGTGAAACACGGATTCTGCTCCGGAGGCCCGCCTGCAAGGAAACACAGCACACCCCGCGGGACGACATGTTGGTGCATTTCTGTATCTGGTGCATTTACGCTCAAACCAAAGAGAGCTTATCAACAAAGACCAACATGTCTGCTGTGAATGTGCACGCATGAATCTGTCAGGGCGCAGGCTGCTGGCTGTTTTCTAATTTTATGAATTTATGTTCATAAAATTCATTTTATGAGAAAAAAAACTTGAAGATTCTGAGATTATATAGTCACAAATTTGTGAGAAAAAACTAAAAGATTAATGTTGAAAATTTATTAGAAAAAAGTCAAATTTTGGGGAAAAAAAAAAATCAAAATTCTTAGATTATACAGTCACAAATTTGCAAGGAAAAAAAACAGTGAAAGCTCATGTGGAGCCTTTAGAGGTAGAAGAGTGTAAGAAAGTATAAGAATAAGAAAAAAGATTTTTGTCCATGTTTTTTCTCATAAATTTGTGACTTTATAATAACAGAATTTTCACGTTTTTTTTCCTCAGAAATTTGAGAGTTTTTCTCGTAAATTTACCACTTTAATTGCATGAATTTATTTATTTATTTATTTTTTAATATTCCCCCCACCTCCTCCAGCTCCAGAATTTTTTCCCCTACAGTGGCCCTGGTTTGCTGTCATAGATCAGCAGCCAAAAAAAAAAAAAAAGTATTACATAAAGACATGAACGGAGGACAGGAGGACGGTGTGAACTCCTCAGTGAGGCTGGAATCAGTAGCCAACATCTTGGCTTGATAAAAGCCTAAAACTCTTCCTGGGTTATTTAATATCCTGTCAGTCTAATCGATGAGGCGTAGAGGGCGTCGAGCGGGGCGGGGCGGGGCTCAGCGGAGGGTCCCGCAGCTGCTCCTCACCCCTCCGTGTGGGCTTCTCTCTCTTCTTTCTTTTTTTTCATCCTCGCTGGTTCCTCCTGACAGGAAACGGAGCCCAGATGTTCCACTTTTCTGCCAGCAAACCCCGACTGAGTCAAGTTTGCTTGCATAACCTGCCCCCGAACGCCCCGTCATCTGCCCCCTCCCCCACCTCCACAGTTTCACCTTTAACCCTTTGCTCCCCTCCCCCCGGCAGGGCTGATAGGCTGGTATCTGGTGAACCTTCACCCCCTGCCAACGCGTCTCCGCCCCTCTGCAGGCAGCTGAGGAAATACAGCCAGGCTCACTTTACTGTTTATCTTGCTGTGATGTTGCACCGCTGAGGTGTGTGTGTGTGTGTGTGTGTGTGTGTGTGTGTGTGTGTGTGTGAGCGGCGTCTCCACATTCCTCTGGGCAATAATCAGGAACACACTTTACTCTGAAAGGACTGGAGCGGCCAAAGTGTCCCAAAGTGTTTGAGCAGCAAATGAATGAACACCGAACACAACATGTGACGTTTACACTCTGTGTTTCATGAGGTAAAACTAAGGCGCTCATCATTTTCCACAAACGTATTTTTATTGAGATATTGCACACAAATTTGTTTACATGCCTGTTTACGTTTTTTTTTTTTTTTCCACCTCGAATCATCCTCAAAGTGCTTTCTGTGTTTTTTTTGCGCTGACTGTTGACCGCCTGGCTGTGGTTTGGGTCAGGACTACTGCTTCGGCTTTTAATTGAATTTTATTTACTCATTTATAAATGTATTCATGTGTTCATGTATTCATGTGTTTCTTGATTGTTTTCATTTTCATACCCTGATGCTCTGGTTTTACTCCCCTCTACACATTTCATCTCTTTTACTATTTTATCATTTTACCTGGCACTCTTCACCATTTTCTAATACTTTTTATCTAGTTGTCTAGTACAGTTTGTAGTACTCTGTCCGCCACTGATGTATTACTGCAGATTCAATTCATCTGGAATAGTTTACTATAATTTATATGCGGTCATGCACTAGTTTTTTAAGCAGTTTGTTGGTTTTATACTTCAGATTTGATTCACATGACTTTCTTTTGTCCATTTCACTCGTCTCAATCTGTTGTCTGGATTTTTTTCCTTCTTTTTTTGTCTTTAAAGGTGAAAAAGGTCTGATTGTGAATATATTTAAGATGTTTTTCCAGTATTTCTGTCATGTTCTGGTGCAGCTGAACGTCTGGACTCACTGTGGATGGAGCCGATCCTGTTGCTCATGGCGAAGCGGATCAGCTGGTTGCCGGCGTCGTACATGACGAAGATCTGGTCGACGCTGAGCTGCTGGGTGGGCGGCACGGCCCTGGTGGCCTCGTTGTGGACGCAGCTCTGGAAGCTGATGGTCTGGCGCCACTGGTAGCTGCGCGTCTGCACGCCGCCGTCCGGCAGGCTGACCGTGTACTCGCGGTTGGAGGAGGAGCTGATCACTGCAAGAGCCAGGACAGCAGATTATTACACACAGCAGACAGACTGCCGGTCAAATTTGTCTTAAAATGTGCCGTCTTAGTCACAGCTGCATTGACGTTGACGATTTTTGAAACTGTTAATGAAAATCCACCAGTGGGACGAGATAATCCCACTTGTTTCCAATACAGCTTCTCTTTTTTCAAGGAATTTATCTGGAAACGAGTATAAATCTGTTAAAACAAGACAGAATGAGGCAGATCAGCCACCAGGATCAAGAAAAGGATTTGACTTGTTTCAAGAAAATTCTGGAAACCGGTTGATTATCTCATCCCGCCGGCAGATTTTTGACCTTGTTGGAAGAAAAACAAGATTTGAACTCTGAAGATGAAACTGACTGATTTAAGATGGAGGTTATTTTTTTGCACCATAGAAAATTCTGAGGTGGAGAAATGTGTCTGAAGAAGACATGCAGACTGCTGGGCCTTTCAAGAATGTGCAGATGCTTCATGGGTAATGAGGAATTGGCATTTGAAGCAAACATTAAACATGTTTCAATGCTTTTACCTGTCTAAACAGAGTGAGTGTGTGTGTGTGTGTGTGTGTGTGTGTGCGTGTTGTCGGAGGAAGATGCAGTATGACTGTGAGGCAGATTTCTGGCACAGCCTTGATCATACACTGCTCCTCTCTGATTGTCAGCCAATCAAATCAAAGCATGTCTGTAGCAAACCGGCTGCTGATTGGCTGGATGTTGATCTGCTGGACACAAACCAGCAGCTGTAAACTCCCCTTTGAATTCAAATTGACTTTTGTAAATGGAAAGAGATGAAATTCATGAAAAAATATGAAGAGGATGCTGTCCACTCTGTAGGTCCATTTGTATTGGTCTCTTATTTTGAAACATGATAATTTGTTACATAATTACTATTGAATATTTCACACAGTAACTAACAACAACTACACAAAATCACATTGAAAAACATTTGGCTAGTAAAAAATACTCTTGCTATGTAACTTTTTTTTTGGCAGCTACTGGAAAAGTCTGGGATGGTGTTTGCAGTGTGTGTGTGTGTGTGTGTGTGTATGTGTGTGTGTGTGTGTATGTGTGTGTGTGTGTGTATGTGTGTGTGTGTGTGTGTGTGTGCGCACGCGTCCTCACAGTTGCTGCTGTACTGGTAGATCTCCTTGTAGGGCTCGATGTGCACGCTGGCTCCTCTGGGGACGTCGGGCACGCGGCCGTCCAGCTCGCTGCTCACCACCAGGTGGTCGTGCTCGTCGATCCCCTTGAACTGCTGCTTGATGGTCAGCCGCTCGTTCCCGGGCTGGAAGGTCACCTCAGCCTGCCTGAAGAACTCACCGCCTGTGTGCGTGTGTGTGTGTGTGTGTGTGTGTGTGTGTGTGTGGAGAAAAAAAGAAACAAGACAATTAGTTGATGAATTGTCTAGAGCATTGCACGTTTTTGCACTGGTCAGGGGGAACTTGGCTGAAAAAATATTTCACAGGGGGAACATTACTGAAAAAAAAAAAAAATCACAAAACCACTGGGCTTGTTGACAGTTAATCGATTTTCGTCATTCATCACATAAATTGTCTGATTCCAGCTTCACTACGATGCTCAGACTGTCCTCCTCTCTGTTGCTGCTGGTCAGACTAATGAAGACATCTGAAGACGTCACTTTGGGATCTGATCACTTTCCATCACACTTTGGTTTTATTTTTTAACATTTGATCAATAATAGATAAATCAACAATGAAAATAATCATTAGTTGGAGCCCTATAGTGTCCTGCAAGGGTTTAGCAAAAATACAGAAGGTGCTGAATTTATTTGATTTGTTTCCTAGGAGGGCTTGGAATTCCCACTCACAGTCTGTAAAACAGGACAAGGCTGCTGAGCAAATGCATCATGCAGATCCAATTAAAGCAAATATAAATAATCAGTGAACTGTCGAGGTGGCTGCACTGCGAGAGCCAGAGCTGATCTGAAATTATCACCTCATGAAAATGATAAAAGTGATGATAAACCCAGTTATTCTGCTGGAGATTGAGCTCTTAATATTGCCGTACTGTGATCTGCTGCATACTGCAGTTAACTGTAGCATCCTTTACATTCCAGGTAAAATACTGAATGTACAGTTATTCATTACAAAAACTGAAATTATGATATACTATTACAACAGTTTATCAAAAATCAAACTGGGGTCAGCGTTTAAGTAAAGATTTCAAGAGGAAGACCCTTCCTCAGCACACACACACATACACACACACACAGCACCACCCCCATACCAATGAAACTCGACTTCAAAGTGAAACAATTGCAGGGATCTTTGTCCAGCTGGAAGTGATGAGTTGAAACAACAACTATTCAAGGCCCCAAAAATCACAGACTTGCAGCCGGCGGAGCGAACACTGAACTAATTTCCCTGTCAGCTGTGAGCTGGAGAAACAAAACAAATCAAGTTCCTGAGAAAGACACAACAGGAAGGTCTACTCTGCAGTAAGCAGCGTGTGAAAATACAATTCTTTACCTCTTTCAGAGTAAAAATCTTTACAGAATACCAAATAAGAAGCAGAAAATCCCCCAGAGACCCCCCCTCCCTTTATTTCCAAAAACATGAACACATTTTGATATAAATAAATGTGCGTGTCCTCCGTCTATCTGCTCCACCACAACAGTGATCCAGTCTATATCCACTTCATAAACCTTTACCATCATCTAATCTAAACACCCGCTGTCTGGTCGCTCTGCTGCACAGGAAGTGATGCGTTCTACCTTTCCACCTTGTTTGGAATAAATGGAGGAAGAAGAACTGGGTAGTTAGCATGAGCAGCGATAGCCTCCATGGCTGAACAGACAAAGAAAAGAGGAACTCCAGCCACACCCACACTGTTAGACTTGCAGATTATTAGATCTTTCAGATGTATTGAATCAAACGTCCCCATTTACAATTTTAATTTGTGCTTGAAGTGCTTAAGGTGCATGCTAACCTCATGGCTTTGTAACCTCACAACCAATTTAATTTTTGTGAATTTATAATAAAATTCAAAAGAAAATCTTTTTTCAATAGCTTGTAAGATTTTGGTCTACTTTCAGGTTTTGTAAAGACTCAAATAATCATTATGTTTTGTGCCACACATCTTGGTCCTCAAGTACAAGAAGCCTGTTCACCTTAAAACACTTAAAGGAATTCTCCAAAATTCAGACTTCAAGGATTCCATGTTTTTTACATGGACTTCGATGGTTAAAAACTATCTGAGTGACCCACAGTCTTGGCGTCAAGATGGTTTATGGGTAAAATGTTGTTTTAGGGTCACTTTAAGTCACTGACACTCATCAATCAATCAAAAACGCCCAAACCAAAAGAAAACACACCACAAAATCTCCTCTTACCGATGAGGCTGAAGCCGTTCTGGAAGCCGGGCTGCTCCAGAGCGAAGGCCCAGCCGATGATTCCTCCCAGCGAGGAGAGAGGCTGCAGCGACGGGCCCAGGCTGTCCGGGATGCTGCTGATGGCCACGTAGGCCCGTCCGTCGTTGGCCACCACGTACGAGTGCAGGTCGTTATTACTGAACTCCACGGGCGAGGGCGAGTTCCCCACAAACACTCGACCATTCACCTTCCCGTTCATCCTCTGTGGTTTGCCTGAGGACCAGCAAAGATTTGATATATGGACAAGGTGATGTTGTATTAACATCTTCCATTTGGCGGACAGTTTTATCTGAAGTGTACTGAAATGTCATGAAGGGCAGACATTTGAGGTCTGGAGGCTGGGATGTGTTTGGGGCCAGCCAACAATGTTTACATTTTTTATTCATTTTCGGTGACAGGTGTGTCTTGTCCAGACTTTGCTGATGACACCTCCTTCTCTGTTGCTATTGTTTTTATGGTCATAAAGTTAAGGAGACATTCCTAAGTTTGTTTCGGGCAAAAGAGCAATCAACACCGAGGCCTTGGAGGAGCTATCAATGTAATGTTCAAATAACAGAGAAATATATAACAGAGAAAGATCACATAACTTTGGGATGACTGTAGAATTGTTGAGTTTTTTTTTTTTTCTTACAGAATTCATACTCTTCAGTCTGTTTCTTCTTTTTCCTATGAAGTAGCACCACTATGAGTAAAGTCTTGTTGTATATCTGCCAACCTTTTCACGTTCCAAAACAATGCCAGGGACTGAATTTTACCCCTTTTCTGTTGGACCAGTCTGGCTGCCCTCCAAATGCCTTCCAGTACCCACTCCTCTGTATGGGACCAGTTGAGCATGAGGGTCATATCAGTTTTGATTTTGTCTAGTTAGTAAGAAAACCTTATCTTTACAGCACCTTTCGAAACATTATAATCACAAAGTGCTTGACATTACAAAACAAACATGGATGTATTATGAAACAAATATGGTCACTCAAACATGGTGAAATGATCAAAAGATGTTTGAATCATCTCAGAAAATGCTTTACAGAAAGCATTGTTATTATGACTGATACCCAAAATGCATCTTACCTTCTGCCACACAGTCCTTTCCATTGCCATAGTAACCAGGCCTACAATGGCAGCAGTATCCGTTGGTGTAATCTCGACAGTCGGCAAAAGCAGAGCATTTCTGTCTGTTATTGGCACACGTCTCCAAGTTGTATGCAAATACTGGAAAAAAATAACCAATGAGTGTAAAGATCAGGTCTGATGGAGATAAAACTGAAGACATTTGACATACCCCTCTGATAGATTTACCCAAGAGATGATTCAAGGAAACACACTTATTAATGCTTTGGACACAGGTGCTTGTGGCTTACCATCCACATCTAGATCTTCATCCACCACGACTATCTGGGGGTTCTGGGGCTGGGAACGAGGTGGCACGGGCTGGACTGGCTCAGGGTTAGGGTACCTTGGCTCGACTGGCTCAGAGTATCTCGGCTCAACAGGTTCCTGGTCAGTGTATCTTGGTTGGATGGGCTCAGTAACTGTGTATCTTTGCTGAGTTGAATCAGGGTCTGGGTATCTTGGCTCAAATGGATCAGGGTATCTTGGTTGACCCCTCTCAGGGTAGGTAGATCTTGGCGGGAAAGTTTCAGGATCAGGGTATCTTGGTTGACCCCTCTCAGGGTAGGTAAATCTTGGCGGGACAGTCTCAGGATCAGGGTATTCTGGCTCTTGAGTCTCAGTTTCGGCATACCTTGGTGTGAAGGTGTCAGACTCAGGGTAACCAGGTCGGTACTGGACAGGACCGACTGTTGTGAACGTCTCCTCTTCTTCCTGTGCAAACACAGTTGTTGTCTCGGAGGTGGAGAACTCCTGTTGCTGCCCAGGTTGCTGTGGCGATGACGTCACAGCAGGCTTGGTCACATTCTCCTCTGTAAACAGTTTTGCGGTCATGCCTGGTGTAATGGCGATAAAGACCGGCGTGGTGCCGATCTCGTACACCCACACACCATGGCGCCCTGAGTTTGTCTTCCTGGTTGGAGACAGGAAAAGAAGATAAAGAAGACTCCATAGTTTTTCAAAAAATATCTATTGCTATCTATCCATTGCATGTCTGTTGTCTGGGTATGATGGGAAAAAGAGAGAACATTGTGTGAACCCATGAGAAACAAGGTCCTAACCCAGTAAGGATAAACAATGAGAATAAACGGGCTTTCATATCAATGAAGGTTTTTCATTTGCATAATTTTTCTCGCACATTTTTAAGCTCAAATAAAAAATTAATAACAAATATTGCAAAATGTCAACCAACAAAGCAAACATTGGCTTCATACTCAGTGAGCTCCCTGATGGATGTCTCTTCATCGGTGGTGGTGCGGTAGTAAGTCCCCTGGCTGGCGTAGAACCAGCCCTGCACCATGCCTTGATTGAAGCCAGCCTCTAAGGGCTTGTTCGCACCACCTATTGATGTGGAGAGGTACTGCAGGCCATCTCTGGGGTACAAGAGGATGGCATAGGAGGCTGATTCCATGGAGGCCACAACCAGCTGGAACGTGTTTCTCTGGAAAGACAAAGAAGAGGTTGTAGGGGTCATAGGAATGGTTCTCAATTCTAGCATTTGGGACCCAAACTACTGCGGTTTTTAAGTTAAGTTTACCGTAAAGATTATTGGCCCCCATTGGGAAACTTGACTGGCAATGGCAGGAGCAATCAACCTAATGTCTTGTCAACCTGAGGCACCCAGAGGAAGTCCACACAAACACAGAGACAACATGCAAACTCCACACAGAAAGGACCTGGGCTAGGGCTAAAACTCAGGACTTCCTTGCTGTAAGGCAACAGTGCTAACCACTTTTCCGTCATGCCGAGTAGTTAATTGGATTCCACCTGTGAAACTGGTAGAGTCCAATAAATAACTAAATGGCTAGAAACAGAATCAGCAGGGTTCTGGGTTCCATGAATCAGGAGAAACTACTGTTGTAGAGAGATCCAAATTGTACAAGTATCAGACAGACACAGCATGGGAATATGGAAGTTGTTGTAAAAAGTGAAACTGCCAAATGTGGCTAAATATATTTCAACAATCATGAATTTCTTTGGATATAATTACCTAGCAGAAATTGATAAAAGGTGCTCGCAGTGAAGTTGCTGCAGGGAGATGACGGTGATGAACTGATGGTGTGTGGGAGCTTTATAGGCTATGCAATATTTATTATGGTCAACATGGCCTGAAGCATGCTGTGCACAGTCTTCTGCTTGTAATACAGAAATCTGTGGCCTGCAAAGTGTCCTGCACAAAGTTTTCTTTTGCAAAAAATTATGGTATACACATTAGACTCAACGCAATATGTATGTAGTTGAACTCTATTATATTCCAGGACTCAAATTCATCATGTATAATAGTTTTGCATTGGTATGCAGAATGTCTAATCACAAGAGACCTGTAGGCAACCTCAACTGTTAAAAAGAGACACAGGAATTTTTTTTCAATAAGAGTCAAGGAGTTGTTTTGCAAGGAATTTGGTGCCACTGTGACATCACCAGTTTGTGGAACAATCACTGACAGGTGGTGGTTCCAAACCCAGAAAAGATAAATAACAATTGGTCTGGGGGTCATCACATCGCCTCCTGCCCAATCTCAAATCTCTGCAGTGATTTGAGGCTTTGCAACACTGGTGAAGATGTTGCAATAGTGACGTTGTTTGAAGGCTCCGTAGGTAGTGCAAGGGTAATGCCATATCATGCAGAGATCTCTGGAGGTTCTCAGTCATCCAGGTCATGGTTGTCCACATACAGTTGAATCAAGGACAACTGGACTTGTCTGTAGATTTTCAAAGATGTTTCACCTCTCATCCAGGAAGCTTCGTCAGTTCTGACCAACTACTGAGGATTCCTGGTATTCAACCTGTGTGGGGATGTTAACCCGGATCACATCCCTAAACAGGTTAAATACCAAAAACTACCAACCAGTCTGTCAGAACTAAAGAAACTTCTTAGATGAGAAGTGCAACGTCATCAAGATTGTACAAACAAGTCCAGTTATCCTCGATTCAACTCTATGTGGACATAGCATGCAGACATAAAAACAACCCTCCCCGTTAGCATGTATATTGTGATAGAAGCCTGCAATGCTCACCTTCCTGTCCAGGACGTCCCCTCGGCCGGTGGTCCCTCGGGCAGCCATGTTCTCCCAGGTGACGATGAAGGTGCTGGTGGGGTCCACATCATCGTCCCTTGGAAAAGCTTGGCGGATGTGCTCTGTGGCTCGAGCCAATACATCAGGGCTGCTGTCCTCCCTGAAGTAGACCTTTCCCTGTCCATCGCTGTTGTCCAGGTCTCCCAGGAGGGCTGCAATCATTTTGAATTCTGCGGGCATCTTCCCCAGGTAGTCCGCCTTAGCCGGGGGCTTGGCACCGGACACAAAGCCATTGGTGTTGATCTGGAATAGAAGTTAAGATACAGTAAGGTTTATTAGGATCCCTGTTAGCCTACATGCAGGAAGCATGCTAGGCTTCCCTCGATCCACATAAAGGTTTGAGAAGGTTATTGACCGGTTGGGAAAAGCTGTGTGAGTAATGGCTCAGAGTCAGAGCATGAGAGCACCGGCAGCACAAGACATAAAAACTATTCATCTTTTAGGTCGGCCTCCTCGACCTCATCCCACCATATGTTCTCTCCTGTCATTTGAATAAGGAGAAAACCATCTGTGTAGAGGTCCTCTCTTTGCACTGAAATAATACATTAGAGCCTTAAATGTCTAAAACATCCATATTTTTAAAAATCCCATATTCACTTTGAAACTCACAGTGGAATTAAAAACAATGTCTCTATTTAATAGCCGTTTTACCATACCATAGTATACGCCTCTTCCTACATCAAATTCCATTACTGTATCTTACATGGCCACCTCATGGTGTGTCAGTAGGTGACATTAAAAAAAAAGAACATCAGAAATTCAGATTCAGGTACAGAGTGAAAAAATAGTTCCAACATACTGCCATCACAACATAAAGGAAAAACTACATTTTCTAGAGATTATCATGCCTCTTCCCCTCTAATCACAAACATCTGCCTTTCTGTTGCTAACTGATCTCCCATTGGTTTGAATAATTTTCTTTTGAATAATTTCTCCCTGCCTTATGCCCCGCCCCACTGTGCCATTTCAACAAGAAATACATGAAATTAAAAAGAAAATGCACTCCAAGCACAAATCTGTGTAGTCTCACACCTGTTGATTGCCACCTGCTTACGGCAGATTTATGGTGCCCGGTGAAGTCACCTTGAGCACAAGAATTTGCAAAGACTGTTCCAATGAAGTTAATCATTAAAAGAGAAAAGTAACAGGAGAGCTGCTGGTGTCCATCAAACCACCGGTGTTCATGGAGGGGAATGACAATAACAGAGAACAGAAGAATTATGACCATATGTGAAAAATGGTCTAAAAAGAAATCCAGGTCCAAGCACTCAGGGTAGGCTTGAAAAATAAAAGCACCTTTACTTCCATGGGCTAGAGACACATTTATTGTTGATTTTTGGTTGAGTTTTGTTGATTCAGGATGAATTATATTGAACAATTTTAACTGACCTGACTTGTTTGAAGACTCTGGCTATGTATACGTTTACTACCATAACCTGATATTACCCAGATTAAGACAAGACAATACTTGGAACAAGAAATTTCCATGTAAACAGCATTTTCTAATTACCTCAATCTGAATATGGTCATAGTCAAGATACGTGGAGTAATGCAACTACAGTCAGGTTATTGAAGGGGATTATAGCTGAGCATACACCTCAATTGTAATATGACATCCTTGTTGAGTTCTTGCAGTACATTGTGAGACATACGGCGATCCAAAAACAGTGACTTTTTTTGTGATACCAAACAAAGGCTTAGTGGCCAGAGCCGTAATTTAACCCGCGCTCACGCCTCACCCAGTTGAGCAAATATCCTGTCTCGCTGCAGTGTTGGGGGTCCGTCAGGATTAACGAGCCAGTAAATCTCAACATGGCCTGACCCTCAGCTGACATCCGTCCCAGAATCCTCCTCTTCTCATAAAGGGGAGGCCAATTACTGATGTACAAGTGACTGATTATGAAACTTATTTCAAGCCCCCATGAAACGACCTAACGTGACCTCTACTTCCTGCACTAGTGGCTGTAAATTAAAATTTCAACCCATAAAACATTTACAAATCTTCGCTCATCCACCTCATCCCTTCAAAATAAAAGTGTGTTTCTCTCCCAAACTGAGATCCTGTTGTTTTGCACTTGTGGATGATCCTCCTCTGCACCGTGTCCCGCCCAAACGTCCTGTCAACCTCCACCCAGGTCAGCTCACGCTAATCCATTAATCAATAAATGAATAAAAAAAGTGTTCATCACAAATTACATCCTTTGTTTTTATATAAACCTTTTTATGTACATGGATACAGGCGACATCATGTCATCATGACGGCACCTGTTTGTCTGATTTTGTGGAACCTTGCTGCATAAATTTGCATTTTAATGAGGAAGAACACTCTCTTGAAGCTGGTACAACTTTAATTCTCTTATGTTTTAAGATTCTGAGTTCATATCAATGCTAAGACTCATTTTTATAGACAAACACTTTCTATAGATCCCTGTTGAGTACCTTTGGGTTGACTTCAGATCTACACGTCTTCTCTGTCTGTGCTCCTTCTTTTCTTTTTTATGCTATATAAATAAAGCTTTACTTACTAAAAGTGTGTTGACACAGAGATAGCTGCTAATTAATTCATCAATCACCTTATTTTGCATAACTTCAAATATACAAGGTTGATTAAGGCGGGACAATACACAGCTGGAGTGTCTTTTTTTCGTGGAAGGCACTCTGCACTGCTGGCTGGATGACTTCTAGATAAATAAAGTTCACCATGTTGTTGTTGTTATTGATAGAGACGATGACAAAGACAGAAAAAGAGAGGACGTTGGTTCGATTTGGTAAAGCCAGGATGCAGCCTGATGCAGAGGAGCGGCTGGATCCCGTTCGCCGACTCACAGCCACAAACCTCCAGCTAAAACACAGCAACACTGCCGAGGTCCGTGCTCTCCGCCGCCCACGGCCGTGTCAGACCGACGGCCCAAACCAAGAAAAGAGTCTTTCTCAGCCTCATGAGCTCCGCCTCACAGCCACCGAGCACAAAAGCTGCAGTTCTTTCTGAGGCCAGAACATCGAGTCCTTTAACCCGACCGAGGAGGCAAAGTGTCTCTCAGTGACAGACTGAGAGAAGATCATGTGTTTGAGAGAATCAGATGTGCTATTCTACTGATTAGGGAAAAAAAAGTCTTTACTTCTTTGAAATTCATTGTTCATCTCTAAAATAATAGGATGAACTTTGAAAAGGTCACTGTTAGTTTATCAGCATTGACAATGAGATGAAAAATCTCTTCTGGAAGGGCTGAGCAGGAGGGCAGCAGCACATCGAGTTACAGATAACCGAAACAAAAATGCAATTTAATAAAAAATAACAAAGTTAAGTAGAAAGAAAGGTTCAACCTCTGTGTCTTTTCTGAGACCAATGCCGATTCTGATTTTTTATTTTTAACTGAAGTTGCCGATGGCCCATATTCTGCGCCGATGTTCAGTAAAAAATAATAAATAAATAATTTTAAAAAATCCAGAAAGTGGATCAGTGGTTGAAGCGTAGCAGCAATACAGCTGGAAACAAGGAGGAAGAAGAGAAGAAGAAGCAGAAACACAAACAAGAGAATCTGCTCAGCATCAGGTTGATGGAGCTGGACTGACCCTCCGACCACAGGAGGAACTGGACTGAAAAAAAAAAAAAAAAAACATGTCCAAGTGAGTAAATGACTGACAAAGGCTTGAGCAGCGCTGGGCTGAAGTGTTTTCACGGAGAGCTGAAGGCACATGGAAGACGTCAGGGTTTACGGTGACCAACAGGAGAACCTGCCAGAAAACAAAACAACTGGATCTCTTGAAGGTCAGTCCTACAGAACGTTTCCTCATATGAACTTCCTGTATGCTCGCATGTGTCCTGCCATAACGTCCACCCCGTCACACACACACACACACACTTCAGTGGGACTCAAACGGCGTGAATCAGCTGACGAGGCGTTCAGACCACAGCAGACCATTTCTGGCAGGTTTCTGCAGTGTGAACAAAAGAACATGTTCCCAGAAAAAAACAAAAAACAAAAGAAAGCAAAGCGTCTCATTGGCTGAAGGAGCTGGATTCCTCACACACCGACCTGTAAACGTGTGATCTTCTACAACCGGCCTGAAATGTCTCACATTCGGCTTTGTGGGAAAAAAAAAAAAAGCTCATATAAACCTATAAGAGCTGAGCTTATCCACACACACACACACACACACACACACACTGCACACGTATAAACACACTGATCTGTTTTAGTGTATTTTTTACTCCTGTTTTACCTAATTTTATTCTGTTTGTTCTCATCTGGATTTGTGCGACTCTGCTTTTTTCTGCCCTTGACATTGAACGTGACGTGAGCGTTGTCGGCAGCCAATAGGAGCGCCCCCTCCAGCACCAAACAGGAAGCAGCGAGCCGGGCACATGGTAAACATGGCGGGGACTGTGGGGAGCCGCGGGAACCTACATCCCATAATAACCATGACTTATTTTAGACTCCATACTTTCACACACAAAACCAGTATTACTCATAATTCACCTCTTATGGATTACCTGCAGAAGCATCCCTATGATACTCTTATGATATTCCTATAATATTCCTGTAATAATCTTCAGACAGTCTCAGGTGTTTTGTTGTCGTCTTGCAGTCGAACAAACAAACTCGGCGACTGATGGCACTTTTTCGTCTTCAGACATGAGGAGAGAACAGACTTCAGTCTTTTAAAAGTCTTTCCAGAATCTTCTAGTGTGTGGTGGGCATTTTTTTTATATATATATATTTATTATTCCCTGAGAAAAGCTGCACCAACCGTTAGATTTGCCGTTCAGCCTAAACCGATTATTCACGGCGTACTCGCCAGGAAAAACAGCAGAGCTCAGCCACGTTAGCAGCAGCAGCAGCACTGAATGTTTCAGTTCAGGTTTTTAACAAAGACACAACTGGCATTTCCTGCGTGACTTGAAAGCAGCATGAAGCGAGGGGAATCCTTCCACAGATTTTACACCGACGACGAGATTAAAGAAGCATCAAACTGCTGCGTCTGTGACTGGAGGGAGATTACTGAAACTATAATAGTAATGTACGACGGCGTATCTGGGCCACTGTAGGGAGAAAAAAAAAAATCAGAATTTTGGGGATTAAAGTCGTATATTTATGCAAAATAAAAAATGTCATAATAATGCACTTTAAGAAAAAGTATCTGAGCCTGATTACCTTCTAAAAGTCACCCACAACACTGATGGCCAGCCAAACAGAGTGAGGGCTATAAAATGTTGTTGTTGGTTTTTTTTAAACACAACAAAATTAGACACAAAGAGTCGCACAAATTACCGCTTTAAAACGACAACTTTGAACACAGGAGGTGATCAGCCGGCGACGCTGACACAGTGTCATTAAGCTCCCATCAGCCCCCTGGTGACCCAGAGATCAGTCAGCGTTCCCATTCACACCGCAGGCTTTGAAGGCATCATCACGCAAACAGCAGACGAGGCCTTCAGGCGTCTCTGCTGAAGGGTTAAGGGACACACAGCTAAAAGGAGCTCAGTCATTTTTACTTCCAGTTCATTTTAAATGAGATGCATTTTACTTTTTCTGCAGCACATGAACATATTTATTTATACAAGTGGGATTATCTCATCCCAGTGGCAGATTTTTGACGAAAAACAAGATTTGAACCCTGAGGATGAGACTAAATGACTTGGTAACATGGATCTTTTTGTTTTTCTGAGGACAGATGTGGCAGATCGTCCTGTGACCCCTGAAGGTCTGAGCAGGAACAGGAGCTGTGCAGGAAAGGCGGCTCGCTTGCATGACCGCCTCTGTGAAGCCTGAAGGGTTAAACGGCGGTCGGGCCTCCAGGGGCCACAGAGAGCCGAGGGGCTTGTCTGCCACAAGACTTCCTGCTGAGAAATGCATGAATGACAACAGCATGTGGGTGAACGCCCGAGTCTCCCAGCGGGTATGTGACTTTAGGGAAACCCCCCGCGGGGCTGAAGCCGCTGCAGCCCCGTCACAGCACACAGGAGGCCTTTTGTGCCGCCCGGTGATCCTCACGGCCGCCTCCTGTCCCGACGCTCTCAGGGTCTTTAAGTTAAAAGGCTGAGCTTTCGGGTGGTTGGGGCCGGGGGGGGGGGGGGGGGGGGGGGGGGGCGCCTCAGGAATGAGCTTTTGTTATCGCCGTCGACCTGCTAACGAGGATTATCAGCTGGAGGTGTTTACTGTGAGGCTCAGGCCGGGACGAAGGGCAGCTCACATTTCTGCAACGCATCAGCAGAGAGTGAGGAATGATCCCCATTCAGAAACATCCAAAATAACCACATTATGGTGCCTTATTCATCATTATGATTGGTTTTCGTTGTTTTTAAAAACAAAAAAAAAAAAAAAACAGGTTTCTTCTTCTGTTGAAGTGACTGATGTCTGAGGCGGGTAAAAAACACAAACTGGATAAAACGAGTCCATCAAGGCATGTCAGAGGTGAGGGGGGAAGTCTCATGGGTGGAAAGCTGAACTCAGACGGGTGTTCTTGTCATTGGAAAGATAAGAGGAAGGTTATATTTATAAAAATATGTGCTGTCATATTAATTTTTGGTCTTGTGCTCTGCAGAGACAAACTGAGGTCTTTTATGAATAGAAGATCTTTAACAGAAGAGCTTCTTCTCCTTGCTTTTTCAACACCATACTCTTCAACAGGCCCTGATGGAGCCACTTCAAATGTCATTTTCCAGATTCATCACTCAGTTTCCACACAGCCCTGCCTGTCGTGCTGCTTTCTGCTGGAGCGCTGCACAAAAACACTGAACCTGACCCATCTGAGCGACTGGTGGTACCATCTGTCCATCTGCTTCGACGTCAAATTGGGAACCAGAAAATGTCCGGACCAATCAGAGCCCTTTGAGGGGCCGTGGGCGTGGCCTAAGCGGCGAGGAGCTACAGGCGCTGAACTGGAAACAGAAATGACAGGACAGCCCGTTGCTGCCGGTTTGGTTTGGCTGCTAACCCGAAACACAAGAGGTAAGATGTGATGGCTGGACCCCACCAGCAGGGGGCGGGTCCAGAACCGTGAGCGCCACCGACTGACACAAGGTCTGACCTGCTGGAGCCCCCTAGTGGTGACGACTAAACATTACCAGGGCCGGGGCACAGCAAGTGAAGCTCTGACTGCTCTGGTTTCACCTCGTTTAGGGTTTGGAGTTTAGAGTCTGAGCTCAGATGAGCAGGGACGTCTTCAGTTTTTCAGGACAGCGTTTACAGATTACTGCAGATTACTGAGCAGCAGGATGATTTACTGCCACTGCAATATTATTATTATTGCTGTGTTTTTATTGTTTTAAATCTTTTTATTGACTCTCTTGTCCGATTACTCTTATTTCTTGATCATTTATTTTTTTAATTAACCATATTTTATGAGTGTGCATTGGTCTCCTAGTCCTTTTACTCCTTATTTTATACTTATTTGCCAATCAAGATGTAAAGCACTTGGAATATCATGCATTTGTTTGAAAGGTGCTATATAAATAAAATTTGCTTGATTGACTGTCCTCAGGAGGTGATGAAGGTGAAGGCTGAACCGAGGCAAACAAGCACGGGGTCCAAATCAGTTACTTCAGCGCTCAGGTTAATCTGATCTGTGAGCTGCCATGGAAACACAAAACCAGTTTCCATAATCGGGTAAATGGGATCAAGAGAAAGCCGGTTAGCACAGGTAGATTCCTGCTGGAGAAACCCGATCACTGTCGCCGTGGAGACCCTTACTTTGCAGTTTTTGAAGACTTAATGGCCCACTAGGCCCCTCCTCCCTCAGGTGAGCCACAGGTCAGCTGATGAAACCAGTTAGAACCGAGGAAGCTTCTTGGATGAGAGGCGAAACGTCTTCAAGAACTCTAGAAAGTCCAGGAAATCTTCAACTTTACCATGACCTGGGTGACTGAGAGTCTCCACAGACAATGTAAAATATGTTTTATCAAACTTACATTACATTATTTATTGAGCATACTACAGCATAGGTTAATTATTTTAGGAAATATGCTGCTTTAGCCTGCGCTGCTTCTGCATCTGTACTCATGTCCAGTGTATTTCCCTCTGAGCTCCTCACTGATCTAGTAAATATTCTTCTCTGGAGCAGATTTTTGATAATGACAGGTGTTTATGCATTTCCTAAATATGAACGAATGTATTTACTGCTTGGTCTCAAACTGCCAAAAAGGTTGCTGAGCGATATGAGCGCTACAGCGGAGATGTGATGGTGTAAACACGTGTGGCGCTCGCCTGGACATGCATTTCCTGTCCAGTTAAATATTTGCTGGAATAAAAACCAGCCAGTATAAAACAGAAGCTGGTGGGAGCTCACGGCGCAGAGTTTACATGATGAAGGCGAAGGCTCTCACGCTGCGGAGAGGCTCTCTGGATGCCAAGCGGTACAGTATATGTTATTTTCTCGGTTACCTCACACATGTCCGACCCCTGAGATCATCATCATCCGTGTGAGAACAGCGCGGGGAGGAAACGCAGAGCGAGACGCCATCTGGTTTTTGGCGGACAGATGTCTCATGTCAGCGCCGGCTAATGTCTATACTTTCCAGATGCAGCGACTCTGTAATGACGCCGTGCATGGAGGGTACAGCAGCAGCTGGAGGCGAGCCGCGTCTCCTGTTTTCCCAGCTTAACGCCGTTCTGCTGTGGACGAGCGGGATTACACAAACTGGAGGAGAATCAGATTACCAGCAAGTTCCCAGCGAGTGGAACTCTGTGAGGAGGATTCGTGAAGACGAGGAGACGCACGGCATGAAAACTCCATGTTAACACGTTTTTCAGTTTTTCAAACCTTGATTTTCTTCAAACAAGGTAAAAAAAAATATTCCAGTGGGATGTGATAATCCCACTTGTTTCCAACGCTGATCAACCTGTTTCCACAGTTTTCTAGAATCAAGTGTCATTTTCTTGATCCTAGTGGCGGATCTGCCTCATTTCAACAGATTTATCCCTGTTCCCAGAAAAAAAAAAAAAAAAGTCTTTTTTCCAGTGCAGTTTCACTTGTTTCAGGAATCTCCTCTGTGATCGAGTATAAATATGTTGAAACAGTTTTTAAAGCACATTATTTTTGTAAAACTGATTTACCCAGCTTGGAGAGCGTTTTGGAAAAGCTCTGTTCTCTCAGGTGGGAAACAGCGGCTCAGTGTGGACGGAGAAAAACAAGGCGTGTGTGTGTGTGTGTGTGTGTGTGTGTGTTCTAGTTTACAGAGTTGAGTGTGAGCTGTGATGCCGCAGGCTGTTTGTCACATGTTGAACACCAGAGTTTCCTCTCCTGTTGATTTACCACCAGCTCTGCATCTCTACAGCCGACTAAACACACGGCTGTGTATACTGCTCTGTGTGTGTGTGTGTGTGTGTGTGTGTGTGTGGGAGCTCCGTGTAGGCAGCAGTGGACGATGTCAGTGTGATGTATGTGCAGCCGGGCCACATCTGCACGCCACATTCGGCCGTGCGACGCACCGGGACACGCTGGCGTCTTCCCGCGCTTAAGAGGCGTTTAATTACCGCTTCACCGTGGGAAAAAACAAACACAGATACACGCTTCCCTGCAGCAGCTTGTCTTTTTCTTTTTTTTTTCTCAACAGTGAACACGCCTGACAAAAAAAAGCACCGACCAAACACTGCCAAGAATCAAACTCAGTGACGACCAACGTGCCCTTGAGCCAGGCAGAGTGTGAATCTGCAGCACAGAAACTTTCCCTCCACATACAATCAATGAAACTTTTTCTTCATACGTCGATGTATTAGGGCCACTGAAGGGGGAAAACATTATGGAGCCGGCAGGGTAATATCCACAGAAAAAAATTCAAGATTAAAGCCATAAATTTAAGGGAAAAAAACTTGGATATTCTTTGAGATTAAAGTGATGAATTTATGAGAAAAAAATCACAGAATTATGAGAAAGAAACTCAAAAATTCTGAGATTATAAAGTCAAAAATTCTGAGATTAAAGTTGCGAATTCCTGATAGAAAAAAAAACTCAATTTTATGAGAAAAAAGATTGTAAATTCTGGGATTATAAAGTCATAAAAACTCAGAAATTCTGACAATAAAGTTGTAAATTTACTAGAAAACCTCACAAATTTATGAGAAAAAAACCCGATTCTGAGATTATAAAGTCACAAATTTGCAAAAAAAAAAGAAAAAAAAAATGAAATTCTGAGATTAAAGTCATAAATTTATGAGAAAAATGCACAAATTATGAGAAAAAACCTGGAAATTCTGAGATTAAAGTTGTAAATTTATGAGAAAAAAAGTCACGAATTTGTGAGAAAAAAATGTTAATTAATTATTTATAAAGTGTTAATAAGCCGATAATCAGGACCATCTCATCATGTTGATGTGCACTGCTGGCAGGTTGTGGATTTGGTTGTGATTGATTTCATTTGATGTGGAATTCACATGAAAATGTTTTGGATTATTACTTTAATCTCCATAATAATCCCATGAGACAAGATGTGCGCGTGGTCTGAACGTGTGAACAGGCCTGCGGCCGTGCAGCAGCACAGCCTGCTGGGTAATGAGAGGTCACAGCCCGGCAGGATGTCGCTCGCCGGGAGGGAGGAAGTCGTTTGAGACACTTGAAAGAGGGGGCGTGGCTTTTATGGACTCCAGAACGAGTGAACAGATCAATTAGGGCCTCAGACAGCAGGGAGACACTGAGGCGTCGGCAGGAAACGTGTCGCTCCGCTCTCAGCTTCACAGCCGCCAGTGGATTTAAAATCAGCCGCTGTGGCCAAAAGTTAAAGGTGCTTAACGTGTCGTTTTAACATCAGATAAACAGGTGAGGGGGGAAAACAATCAATACAGCGTAGAATATCAAGTATCGATACTGTAATATCAAATATCGATACAGTATCACCAACAGGGGTGGATCCACCAGGGTGGCCCGGGCTGGCAGCTGCCACCCTAAAAACAGGCCTTGCCACGCCAGCTGCCACCACAGTTTGGACAATACAAACATAAGAAAATAAATAAATAAATAAATACATAGAAATGGTAAAAAATGGGGGGGGAAATGGAAAAAAATGGGAAAAAAATGAAAAAAAAAAACAATTATAGAAAAAATAGAAAACAGAATAAATAATAATCTAATAATATCTATCTTTTTATGTATCTATCTGCTCCTGGTCATCAAGTATTGATGAAGTTTTTCTGACACAGTTGGTCAGTTTGTCTCATTTTGCTGCAATAAAAATGAGAGATGAAAAGAATGAAAACTTGATCTTATTTGATAAAACAGATTTGGAACAAGTTTCCTCTTTGGGGACAAAATTTGCATTTGAAAAGACTTCAGTGTCATGATAATACTGTATCGTGGGTAATACAATATAATATACTGCATTACAAGTTAACAAGATACTCAGCATATCGCAAAATGTTTAAAATCACAATATTTCGGTATCATGACTTAAGAATTCTTAATGGAACCGGTTTCGTTCAGGACTCTTGGACTGAAGGTGCCAACTGGTGAACTGGCCCACATTTGCACTGGTTTGATAGTACTCATACTGATACTCATACTAATACTAATACCAATACTAATACTACTAATAATACTTTGATCCTCTGCTCTAACAAATCCAGCCTTGACCAACTTTTCAGAAATTTCAAAATACGATTTACTTTTTTGAGTATCTTCTCGTGAAATTCCAGAGACGTCCGTATTGAAAGCCCTGGTTTTGTTTCTTTGTCAGATCATCAGGACAGGAAGCCACGGGGCTGATGGGAAATGTAGTCTTAATGAGGTGAAGCATGAGCACTAACAACAGGGAGGGAGGAGACGTCACCAGGATCTCCCAGCGAACATTTTACAGGATTATCCTTGAAAAACAAATGTCAGTGAAAAGTTCAACGCGGCTAAAACGACAGTAAAGATGAAAACTTTCCGTCGGCGTAGAAACTGAGAGGCGGCGAGCTGTGTGGTCCGGATCCTGCTGCTTTGAGGGGCAGGAAAACAAACCGAGACAGAGACCGAGACAGAGAAAACACTCTGAGCATGACGGGCAAATGCTTTCACGTAATCCAGATTATGTCCAGTGTTACATTCGTGTGAAAAGCATTTAGACACAGGAACTCTGATCCAGCATCACTGACCTGACCTTCAAATAGATCATTTTAGCCATCAGAAATACAGTTTTCTTGTCATTTATTGATTCATTCTATTTTTCAATCATTTTCATTAGCTTTCATGTAATTTAATTTTTTTTACTAATGTTTTCTGGTAATTTATTGTGATTCTTTTCAGTTGTATTAATGCTGATGTTCCCGGTCATGTTTTGCCAATTTGCTAGTCACTTGTTTTCCCCTGAATATATATATATATATATATATATATATTTTTTTTTTTAAAAGAGAAATCAAGTGAATTTGCGCAGGTTTCAAAGGGTTAAACCGTTTCCGTTAACATTTGCAAACCCGCCTGGGTCGCTACCACGGCAACCGATGATAGAAGATCCCGTGACGACGCCCGAACACGCAAATCCGACCTGATCACCTGCGAACGCGTTGAGTGAGAAAGCGGAAACATGTCAGCGTTGAAGTTTAATCATTTTAAAAACTGCTAAAAATGTGATTTGGGTGGGCGGGGCTTAAATTATCGTAATCTCATGTTTCCTGTCCAGCGTCAGGCCTCATGTTTTCATGTCATTTATTAAAAAACTGGCGTCGTAAACATGAGAGAGCGTTCACTTTCCTCCACATCCCAAACCTTCACTCTCATCAGAATGCTGTCAGGTCTGATGCTTTTGTTCTGCTCTGATTTCTACTCTATTCTATTCTATTTCTATTCTGTTCTGTTCTGTTCTGTTCTGTGCTGTTTTGTTTTGTTTTTCAGTGGGGGGGGGTTGGGGCCGGGGTGGGGGTGTGTATCCTGTTACTACTGGCACTAATAAAGGCTTATCTTATCTTATTTGCTGCCATGACAACCCAAATTTGTCTTGGGGATTATTAAATAGCATTCAAATGTAATCTAACTCAATCTAATCTGATCTAATTCGTTTTCACTTTGAGAAATTAAAACAAAGGACCTGTGAGTGTGAGAGTGTGTGTGTGTGTGTGTGTGTGTGAGCAGCAGAGGTTCATTTGAGTGTCAAAACTACTTTTCCATCCGTGTAAACGCTCCAATCTAGATTACCAGCCGTCACATGACATTTGGAATGCATTGTGTGTGTGTGTGTGTGTGTGTGTGTTTGCACTGATGAAAGGCTTATCTGTGTTGGGTTTAATTGACTCACATTCCTGCCGCCCGACACGTTCAGCAGAGAGACATCTACCTTACCACGCCATTCAGCCTCAACCTCAGAGCTCAAATCTGTTTTTTCCTCCAGCAAAGTCAAAAAATATTCCAGCAGGATGACATAATCCCACTTGTTTCCAGCGCTAATCGACTTTTTTTCCAGAATTTTCTTGAATCAAGACTCATTTTCTTGATCCTGGTGGCTGATCTGCCTCATTCTGCTTTGTTTCAACAGTTTTATACTCACTACAGAAAACACCGAAACAAGTAAAACTGCGCTGGGAACAAGTGGGATTATTCTTCCACTTGCTTTAATCGAAACAAGATTTTGAAGACTGAAGATGAGACTTGTCAAGATGGAAGGTTTTTTTTTTTTTCTTTCTTCGGTGCAGAGTGTTTTATGTCCACATGAAAATAACCTGCACCGGAGCCAAACCTGAATCTGATGTGGATCCAAAACCAAAATGACACCCAGCAGAGCTACAGAACACATCAACTCTAAAACTGGCAAAAAAAAAAAAAACTTCTTAAATTATAATCATAGCAGGTCAAAAATAAACCCTCCAGCAGCTCTGACGCTTTCTGGTTTACACAGAGGATCATGTGGATTTGAAACACACGGCTTCAGAGCTGCTGGAAGGTTCATGTTCTCACTTTGACAGAGACAGGCTAACGACTCCTATAGACTTCAAGTCTTTATGCTAAGCTAACAGGACAGGAAATGGTGTCCAACATCTGGTGTCAGTCTGGGAAAGTCGGGAAAAAAAGGGGATTTTGCCCAAAACGTTGGAATATTCCTTTAAAGCTCTCACAGCCCACTATACATTAAGCCTTACTGGCCATCCTTTTATTTTTGAAAAATCAAGACCAACTGGAAATGGCTGCTTGTCATGAACAATATGAGAGAAACTAAGAGATTCACTGAATAAAGAAACATTTTTCAGATGGACAGATTATCAACTATGACACAAGTTTCACGAGTATTTCCTGGTTGTGAGCAGCTGTTCAGCTTCTCTCTGACCAATCAGAGGCCTGCGGTGTTTCACGTCACCTTCTAGCATCGACTCGGCTCCAGAAACAGAATCCGCTGTCAGAAACTTTCCCAAACTTTGGCCTCCTGGATAAAACAAGCGAGCAGAGCCGTGACCAGAGAAGAGGGAACGGGGCCGGTGCTTGATCAGGTTTTTCATTGAAAATGCCTTTTTGGAACAATCTCCAAGTTGTTTGTTGTTTTGTTAAGAAAAGTTGTTGGCAGGCAGTTTTAAAAGTTTGAATTCCCATGACTCATTTCTCTTAACTCGAATTAAAACCAGGACTCAGATGGGGAAAAGCCTCCGGGGCAGGAAACAACAACTTCCAGAGGGACGTGAAACTTTAGGAGCTTCAACCCTCACTAAAGAGCACAGACGCTGATTCTACTCTAAAATCAAACCCTCCTGCGGGGCCAGGCCAAGCATCCAAAAAGTTTAAGATCATTCACTGCATTTGGATCTCATCTTGAACAATAAATGTTAAAAAAAAAAAAAAAAAAAAAAAATGAATAGTGTGTATCAGAGTAGCTTCACACTGATGGAAGACACGTTATTTCATGAGTAAAATATCAGACTTAAGGCAAAAGTTTTTCTTGGATTACACTGGACTTTAGCTTCATTTTGCTGTTTGGACTTTCAATCTGCTGCATGAATAAACTTCACACTTTGTCGCTGGTGGTCTCTGCCTCGGTGATGACCACCGGCTGCTGGTCAAACAGGACAACAGAAACATTTTTACCCTTTGAAACCTGCGATTTCTCTACAGAAAAAAAAAAAAACATGTCAGGGAAAAAGGTGACTAACAAATTTGCAAAAAATGACCAGGAATATAAGAAAACAAAAGTGGGGTGGGCCAGATTACAAGAAATTACAAGTAAATAAAACCAGGAGGATTAGTATAAAAGATGGAAAAGAATTACAATAAATAAATTACAATAAAACATTTCCAGGAGCATCAGTGAAAAAATACATGAAAGGATAAAAGAGAAAAAGTTTTTTTTCGCAAAAAATCAAAGTTAGAATGAATAGGCCTAAATAAATCTTTCTAATCTTTGTTACGTTTCGAATGACTGAAAATAATCAGATCAGTGATTTCTTGTGTTTAAACGCTGGTGAAGACGTGCACACGCCTTTCACGCGCATTTGATTCTGCACACGCACGGAAATGTGTCCCGGGATGAGCTGCGGGGCCGCGGCTCGCTGAGAGTCAGCCCGGGGGTCCAGAGCATGAAAAAGTTTTTAAAAGCCTGTCCTGTATTAGACCAAGTGTGTGTGTGTGTGTGTGTGTGTGTGTGTGTGTGTGTTTGTGTGGGACTCACATAAACTTTGCTGAAGCTGTCGCTGAAGAACAGGATGGATGCGTTACGCAGAGGCAGCTCCGCCGTGGAGTCGGAGCCCGGCTCCAGCGCCTCGTCCCCGGCCTCGGCCCCGAAGCCGAACAGCTCGTCCAGCTCCAGAGAGGCGACGGAGCGGCTGAGAGCCAGACTCACAGCCAGCCAGCAGGCCCAGCGTCCGGCCGCAGAGCTCATCTTCCTGCCCGGTGTGTCGCTCCGTCCCGCTCCCGCAGCCTGATGCGGCCAAACTGAGCCGCGGCGCAATGAATGAGCGGAGCGCAGCGGCGCCTCCGTCAAGCCGCCGGGGTGAGGGGTGTCACTTCCGCTCAGATTTTTTTATTTTCCAAAATAAAAGCCCCCCTTACCCTCCCTCACTTCCGGTATTCAAGGTTCATCAAGGTGCGTCAGAATAAAAAGCTGCTCCTTCAGAACCAAGAGGATCCTACAGCGGCAAATTAGGGCCAGTGTAGGAAAAAATAATTATGGAGCTGGGTTGGCCAAGGAAACACGTTATGATGGCGTAGAAGTGCCAATGTAAAAAAAAAAAAAAAAAAATTGGAGCATCAGACAGAAAAGGGGGATTATTCTGAAAAACTCAGAATTTCCGAAATTTAAGTCTTAGAGGCCACTCACACTGGTAAGTTTGATCCGCGCCCAAGCACGATTGCCCTTAAAATCCGGATTCTTTGACCAGTGTGATCGCTCTGTATCGTGCTTGAATACAGCACACTTCCCCTGCTCTGGCACGGTTGGAAGGGGTGTGCTTCAGCGCGGTACGGGCGCGTACATGAGCACATGCACGGTCACGCACGCAGTGCGCGGACGTAAATCATGCAACTTTCCTCCTGCCTCTGCAAAATTGTTTAATATGCGCAGCGCGATTACCGGCGAATGGCCGTGTTGCGCAATCAATAATCAACCATGTTGTCTGTCATTGTCCGTTGTGCTGCTGCAACCGCGTATAAACAAAAGTCTGTTTATAATGAAAGCACAGCAGTCTGTGTGCGGCGATCTGGCAGACCTGGTGCTGGCCGGCACCGCGTCGGCACCGGCCGGCACCGGCCGCGGCACCGCGCGGTGTGCGGCCACTCGGTCACCCGGTCTGCCGGATCTGCCAGGTGCCGCTCCGGCTGTCAGTTGGACCTTTCTGAAGAAGGAGGAAGTTACCTCCGAAACTGTCAAGGTAAATAAACATCCCATGTCTGATTAAAAGGACCAAAAACGTTTTTTAGTTAAAAGGAAGACATGATGTATTTGAACTACATTTATTTATAATGACGTCGGGCCATGCCTGTTGTCGTATTTCAACGTGATGACGTGCACACCGGGGGCAATCGTGCTTGGGCGCGTTTGGGAAAAAGGTAATGTGAGTGCAGGCCAGCCGGGGACTGGGGAGGGGGGGATTTTGGCTTTAGCACGATACGGGCTCAAACTTGCCAATGTGAGTGGGCTACTCTCTGAGATTGAAGTGATAAAAATATGAGAAAAAAACACAAACTTATGAGAAAAAACTTCTGAGATTCTAAATTCACAAATTTGCAAGAAAAAAAAGTTTTAAGAAAGCAAATGAGCTCTTCAAAATAAAAGTATATAGAAAGCACAACATGAACTAAAGCCCAGAGGAAATAAATACAGAGAAACATGATGTGGTTTTGTCTGACTTTTACTTTACTTAAAGTTGTAAAGTTCAGGCGCCCAGTGACAGTGATGTGGTTTCTCTGGTGACCAACACAAACTGTAGAACACAGTAGAACACAATAGAACACAATAGAATAGAATAGAATAGAATAGAATAGAATAGAATAGAATAGAATAGAGTGGACAGTTTTGGGTCCACACACTGCTGCCTCCTGCTGTGTCTTTGCTGGCTGCAGTTCAGCAGAGCAGCAGCACCACCTGGTGGAAATACTGAAAATAATACTGCTACCAGAGGCTCTTTCTCTCTCTGTCTCTCTCTCAGACACACACACACACACACACACACACACACACACATCTTTAGGTGCATCTCAAATCTCCCTCCTCTCCCCCCTGTGAGCAGGGCCGTCCCTAAACCTTTGGGGGCCGCTGCTTTCAACGTGCAGCAAGTCCAAAAGGTGGAACCCCTGAAAGCTTTGATGTCACCCTCTGAACAGAATTCACTTCTTTTTCTTTTTATTTTTATTTTTTTCCCAGGACCCCTTTTTATATAATGTTACAGTAATTTTGTTTTTGTCTGATGTGTTTTTGCTCACTTGTTTTTACTGTTTTCATAATTTGTTGGCCTTTTGGCCACGTGTGCAAAACACCCAAATTCATACCCAAAGGCAACCGTCTTTGGGTATGAGTTGTGCTACACAAATAAATCTACCTTGCCCTATTATATTTTTGGTTAATAGGGAAAAAATCAAATTAAAATCCAAAATTTTAAAGGTAAATAATAATAAAAAAAAAAAAAAAAAAAAAAAAAAAACCTAAACATTTCCCAAATCCATGCCTTCATGTACAACAGCAACAAACAGAAAAGGAATCCCACCTTTTGGTCACAGAAGCTCTCATATTTATTTCAGAAGGTCATGGAAATGTCCCGGGATTTTATTTCAGAGAAAAATGATGAAGAAATGATGAACTAACTGAAGAGACTGACACTCTGTGATCTTGTATGACAATCAGAGGACCAGGTCCTGTTTTATTGATGTTGATGTGTCGACACGTCACAGCACACAGACACAAACAGCTCAACAACAATATATATTATATATTATATATATAAAAAACCATATACAAATGGTTTTATGGCATCCTAAGTTGAAAAGGTAAATTCAGCTACCACTTTCTATTTATTTCAGACGATTATCAAATGTTTTACTTGTTTTGGGAAAAAAAATCTGCGACTGAGACTCGACACGAGATTGAGCTTCTTGTTGCAGTGGAGATGTTTCGCTGCGACTCGTAAAGACACAGGAGCTTCAGATGTGTTCAACCCTCTGCTTATTGTCTGTATTTACACACGTCAGGATATTGATCAGTTACCTCGATTAACGAGTATGACCTGTGATGATGCAGCCGTACAAATGACTCACCAAACCTCCGTTCAGTTAGAAATGCAGAGTTCAAGCTTATTTTCGGCCTCGTTGCAGGAATGTGTCGCTGTGAATCCAAATCCTGTCGTGATGATGTGTTGTGAAATCTTTAGCTCCCTGCATGATTTGCTGAGTCCACGTGGGGAAACTGCAGTAAAACAGGAAAAACACTGAAGTTCACTGGGGGTACAGTCGATGCCACCTCCTCGCAAACCTCAGCAGCTTCAGGTCAACATGCGAGCAGCGCCTCGACTCTGATTGGCTGAGAGTCTCATCCCTGTGAACCCGACGGCCCGATCACGATGACTGGGCCGTTTCCTCAGCGCCAGGCGATGGAGAAGCAAATAACGTCTTCACACCAGCCCTGCTCTCCTCCACACCGTTCCTCCCCTCGGCCCCTTGCCGTGGGTTTGTTTGGTCCACTAACCCAAAACATCGGACTGATCACACCTCCAGAAAAAGATTTTAAAAAAGAAAACACGCTCCTCTGGGGTGTCAGGCTCTGCTGAGCGCCGGGCGGCGGGTCACCGGGTTCAACAGCAGCTCCTGTGATTAAAATGTTCAGTGAAGCATCGCTGAGCTTTACAATATTTATGTCTCGTCTGCTCACATTCATTCTAAATAATAGAACATTCAATTCATCTCAAAAGCCCATAACAGACAAGCTGAGCCCCGACCGTCAAAATAAAAAATCAGTGACTTTTTTCACACAAACAAATGTTCCTAATCTAAAAGTGTCTGCCCTAACCCAGCAGTGATCCAGCTGGGAGGGCTCCTAAATCTTCCATCGCAGTGCCTGGTCGCTTTTTTAACTGTTTGTTAAGAAGAAGAAGAAGAAGAAGAAGAAGAACTGGGTAGCGAGAGCCACCGTGACTGAACTGAGAAACGAGGAACTCAAACTGCATCAGTAGGAAAGCCAAGCCCCGCCCACACTGTGTGACTGACAGTTGAAGAATTTGGCGGGAAGGTCACATGACCAGGATGAAATGCCGAACCTGTTACACCCCTTGGCCAAAAGGGGGCGTGGCATATCACAAAACAGCTTCTAACGTCTGGAGGAGTTCATACATCATCCTCAAATTTGATATGAAAATGATCATCTTTTCAGGCTGATCAGTCAAAAGGGGGCGTGGCAGTGGGCGTGGCCTAACACAAAAAGTCACAGAGCTTCCCAACACATTCGTGTAACACCACAAAATGTGAGATTTATCCTGAGAACATTTTAACTTCTCGAACTGACTGGGACACGCCTACTTCATCACAGGCCACGCCCACTTATCCACAAGCCACGCCCACTTCCTTTTCTGCAGTTTCTCCAAAGCGAGGCTTGTGACATGTCCTCTGACTCGGCGTGTAGCTGCCGACAAGCCGCTCTACACGCCGTCCTCCACCGCCCGCCTCACGTTTATGTATTTTGTTGATTTCCATTTTTACCTCCACAGTAAAAACACAACGCCTTGTGTTTTAATGTATGAGAAATGGTAATTAAAGCTGGCTACTGGCAAGATCCTCATGATAATACCCAGCCTCCGAATGGAAAAAAAATGAGAGGGGGTAATATTCTGAGAAAAAATCTCATAATTTCTGAAATTAAAGTGTAAATTAGTGTGTTGTTTTCTTCTGAATCGGCCCAAGTCACAGCAACGTCTCTTCAGAGTCCAGATGCTGAGGAGGAGATTGGGGTTCTGGACTCAGACCAGCAGGATTTCCTTCTGCCTGAATCCCACAGGAGGAGAAAAATGATTTTTCCAATTTCTTCTCTTGTAAATGTGTGACTTACCACTTTAATCTTAGAGAATGTCAGAGTTTTTTTTCCTGTAAATTTACTATTTTAATCTCGGAAGTTTTCTTCTCCGAATATTACCCCCTTTCCTCATGTAGTTTTTTTCCCCTAACAGTGGCCCTAAAGGCATTGTATTTTTCTTTAAATTTGACTTTTAAATTAGAAAATTAAGCTGATTATAATTATGTTTAATTAGTGGAACATGATGGCAGAGCATTACACGACATGGAAACGTATTACATGAACATGTTTTATGACATTTCTGACCCATTTTGAAGGAGTTTTTTCCTCTTTTTTTAACAAATTACATCATATCCTCCCAGTGACACCACATCGGTGCTGTGCCTTAAACAGCTTTGGGTTCATTTTGTATAAAACACAGAGAAGGAAACAGGATTTTAAATGAATGGATGAAAGAGGAGAGGATTCACGTCATCCTCTCTTCGCCTGAGATTTTTTTAACCTCAGGATAATCTGAGCCAAAGCCACCGCGCCCCTCCAGTGACGCTATCATTTGCTGATATATTTTTTTTATTGTCATTTTAAAGTGTGGGGTGAACAGCAGCGGGCCAGAGGGGTGAAGCTGCTGTGGCAGGACGAGAGGAATCTTATCTAACAGCGAGCGGCGTGTTACGTAACAGGCGGCCTGCTCACACACACACACACACACACACACACACACACACACACACATCTGAGGCCCGTACGAGATCACACCGATATCAAACCTGTTCCAGTCTGACATCACAACCAACGACCACGTTTTACTGTCCTGAGTCGATTCAATGAGACGTCGTGATGTGCACCTGTTATCAGCTTTGGTGTGTTACTGAATAAAGAGGCTTTTAATCTGGAAGTTTATGCTCTCAATGCTGTTTCAGAGGCTTTTCTAAGGGAACTCACTGAATTTCTGCAATTAAAAAAAAAAAAAAAAAAAACTCAGGTGTAAATCAAAATCAAAATCAAAGCTGTTGAATATCAGAAAATTGGTGAAAGTTTGTTTCAGACGGAGTGAAATGCTGCCAAACTGGACCGGTGGAGTGAGATGAGGCTGCGTTTGGATGGGGTGTTAGTCGCTCCCCTGCTGGGTTTCGGTGTCCGCTGACGGTTTTGGACGCGTTCATGAGGCTTTTCCATCCGGATGAGGAGAAAATCCGGGAGGAGGAAACTCAGCGTGTGCAAGCGGTTTGGCATGAAAACAGCCCGATTCAGTGAAATCAGCTGAAACCCCACATCAGTCAGAGCTGGCTCTACGTAACACTGCTGAGCCACGACGTGTGTGTGTGTGTGTGTGTGTGTGTGTGTGTGTGTGTGTGTGTGAGTGTGTGTGTGAGAGAGAAACACAGATTCACTTTACCTCTCTCTCCCTGCCTCTCTCTCCTTCCAGATCCATCTGTACCTCTTCACCTTCCTCCTCCTCCTCCTCCTCCTCCTCCTCTACCAACTCCCCCCTCCTCCTCTTCTCTCCAGCCTCCTGCTCGGCCAATCATCAGCTAGGAAACGGGATCACATGACCCGGAGCCACCAATAGCTCTCCTGCAGGCACCGGCAAAAAGAGGGGAGTGTCCCTCTCCCTCCTCCTCCTCCTCCTCCTCCTGCTCCATCTCTCTCTCTCTCTGACTCAGTGTGTCTGGAGGAGAAGCTGAATGGAGGGGAGGGATCCGTCTGACAAGCCGCGACACACTCCTACTGCCTGAGAAGAAGAAGAAGGAGGAGAAGAAGGAGAAGAGGAGGAAGGAGAAGAAAAAAAGAGGCTTCTTGCTGCTTCTTTAATCCCGTCCCTCCCTCTCTCCTCGCTCCCCTGGGGAACAGAGGGGATGAATGGGGAGGCGATGGAGGGAAACCCGGCAGAGGAGCAGCGTGAGGTGTCGGCAGCAGGAGGAGGAGGAGGAGGAGGAGGAGCAGCGGCAGCCGGTAACAGCTCCCACCTCCCCCCACCTCCCACCATCACACCGGCCATCCCCCCCTACGTGAAGCTGGGCCTGACCATCGCCTACACCGTCTTCTACTCGCTGCTGTTCGCCTTCGTGTACGCGCAGCTGTGGCTGGTGCTGCGCTACCGCCACAAGCGCTTCAGCTACCAGACGGCCTTCCTGTTCCTGTGTCTGCTGTGGGCCGCCCTGCGCGCCCTCCTCTTCTCCTTCTACTTCCGGGACTGCGTGACGGCCAACGCGCTCGGACCCTTCGCCTTCTGGCTGCTCTACTGCTTCCCCGTCTGCCTGCAGTTCTTCACCCTGAGCCTCATGAACCTCTACTGCGCACAGGTGAGGCCTCCACCGCCGCTCCTGCCGGTGATGCCGGGCAGGGCCGGATCACAGGACCAGGGGGGGCCCGAACCTCACCTGGGCCCCCCCTCCTCCACCACATCCACACTGACTGAAATGATGAAAATGCACACAAACAGAACTAAACAGGGTCTCGTTAGCTTGTCACGATACTTGGGGCCAATTCGATATGTGTTGCAATTTGAAATGACTATTTATTGTGATTTTGATGTTTTGAATCCTCCTCTAGTTTGTGTGTGTAAAGTCTGATGAGGCTGTGATTCTCCTAGAGGTCACTAGAGGTCATTTTCTCCAGTGACGTCCAGTTGGACAAAAGTCTGTGCCTGCAGTGAAATGGCTGCTATGGGGGCCAACATCATCACACAGGAATCAAATGTGGCTCATTGAATCCACAAGAGTCTCAGCTTTCCAGTCAAAGCCAACTGATGCAGCTCCAAGACTGTTTAGGCCCCAGTCTGCACACACACACCATTTTACAACAGGCCACAAGAACACATGTGGACTGCAGGCTTTGGGGCCCAAACTGCATGGGATTAGCAGAAGGTGGGCGTGTCTGCAGAGGGGAGAGAACCCATTTTCATTCACACAGCTGGAGGTCAGAGGTCAAGGGACCAACTTAAAAATGACAAAAATCGCAATTAATCATAATATCGAATCGCAACGCTTAAGAACCGCAATACATACAAAATCCGCACCAAAGTATCGTTATAGTATTGAATCTGAAGATAAACATATCAACCCAGACCTGCTGGCTAACACCAGAAAAAGGATGATAAAGTTATAGACACTGCTGTCAGCACTGTGCTACATAAATTCAAACTAAAATGACAAAAGCAGAGCAACGTCGTGGCTGCAGGCATTTCTGACGGGAAGATGTTCCTCGGCTAAAGTTTAAATTATCAGCTCCCCAGTCAGTTGGTAAAAATTAGTCCAACTTCATCGACTCAATCTTTCATCCAATTGAGCCCTTTAATCAACACTGACCGACTGGCGGGCTGGGTTAGCCTGATTTGCAGCAGCTCTGTAAACCGGGTAACGCAGCTACTTCTCGACTGGTGAGTGGGGTTCAAATCCCTCTGTCTGCAGAAATCGGCAAACACACGGGCAATTTCAGAGTAAACAATGAAATGGAACGGCCATTCAGAAACTCGGGTCTTGAGAGAACTCTTTGAGAATTTTCGAGAACTTACGAGAACCCGTCAAGAACATGAGCTACTATGAACTGTTGTTGCTGTCGCAGCTGTAGTGAATGTTTGTGCTCAGAAATGGTGCAAACCTACCGCCTGACCACTGAGCTGCACTAGCAAACGCCCTGAATGGACGAAGACAATTTTCATTTTGTGCTAACTGTTCCTTTAATTAATTCACAATCGCCAATTTAAAAAAACAAAAAAAAAACAAAAAAAAACTGACTTTTCCAACTTTTTGTCTTTTCCAAGTTTTTTTTTTGGATCACCCCTGTGCGTTAAATTGATGGTGACGATATGACTCCTGGCCACTGGAGGCAGCACTGAGCCGGTTGAGTCAGTTTTTAAGTTTTATTTCCGGTCATTCTGGGCGCAGCACTCATCACCTGTCACCTGTCGTTCAACAAAAAAACAAATGTAACTTCCATATAAGGCATCCTGGTAAATATAGTACCATAATAATAATAATTAGGCTGAAAATGACGGCTGCTTTTATTTGGTTCACTTCACTACTGATTAGAGGCCTTTGACAGGGTTCAACAGAAATGTATTTGTATAATAAATAAATGAATGATTTTACACAGTCTCGTCAATAATATCTTTTGTCTGTGAAAACAAAGAAAAAAAAAGAACGGATGCAGATGCTCTTTAGTCACTTTGTAAAGTACGAGTCATTAGTTTTAATCGACGACCCTGTAAAAGTTGCCGTTAATAGATTTTGGTTATTGGAGCCGTAAAAACGTATTATTTCCCCTTTAATTTCCTGCCAGTTGACAAACAGCAACATTAAATCATCCAACTGTGTGTGTGTGTGTGTGTGTGTTTGTGTTGTGTGTGTAATCGACCTCTCTTGCACCTCCTCACAGGTGTACTTCAAGGCGAAGTCCAAGTTCACACCAGCGCTCCTGAAGTACAGGTACCTGCTAATCAAACAACATCAGCGTTTTACTGCTGAAGAGTTTCACTTCCAAACCAAACATCTGACATTTCCAAATATTTAAAGATTCATAATGAAAGTAAAACTCATGGGGCCAGAGTCCCTAAACCTGTTATTTGGGGATTTAGCATTGCGTAAGAGGCGTTCCCCCGCAAAAGTTGCTATCTTGCACACCTGCCGTTATCCGTAAATCACCTGTGCTACCCGTTATATTATGCATAGGTGGTGGTTTGGGTGTTACGCCAGTTACACCAATCAGTGTGCCAGGTGCCATTGCCATTAAGAGCAGGCTACACTATCCCAAATCCTCAAACCAAAACCCGTGATGGAGAGAGGAAGGTCGCGATTTAGTACTATTTACTACTATAACTGAGGCTAAAGCAAGGTGGCTTTTCATTCGGGAGGTGGAGCGGCATGTGCACGTCCACATGTGTCCAAGTGGACGTGCATTGAAGTCGCCTGGGCGCGCTCTTGTAAAAGCCCAAATGGGATAGCGGGTGGTTTTGAGGACCCGCTATATGCTTTCCCTAAAGTGTGTGCTCAAGATAGCAATTGTAGAGAAAGCGCATAAACACGCCCACGGACACACCTCCAGGTGCAGATAACAGAGTTGGCATATATAGCAGGTAGTGTGGGCGCAAGATACCGTTTAGGGATGGAAGCTGCTAAATGCGCAATTCATGGGTAGCGGGTAGTGGCAACGGGTAGCGCAGTGTGAAAGATAGGGCCCATGGTGCAATATGGGAAATACAAGTTACTTGTTCCTATAAAACCGATTTTCCCTGATTTTTTTTGGACTTCCTACAAGCACATGGTGGCACCTTGAATATTAATTTTTTTTGTTCATATTTTTCATTGAGATGCACATATTTGCATGCCCTGTATATGCACTATAAATTAATATACTTTCTTTTTCATATTCACAAATTCTTTCTCATTTGTACTGCCTGTATTTTATAATGTTTATATTTTTGACTCATGTCAAACTACATAATTCTTTCCCTTTTGGACACTTATTCATTTATTTTTCCCCTTGTTTCAGTCATTTCTCCAGCTGTTTTACACCCTCAGGGCTGTGATCCAGACTTTTTCTTCTTAATCAAATATTTCGACATGTTCCACTGCAAATGCCGGGCGTGTTTAATATCCCATTTGTTCTCTTCCTGTTTACATCATATCATACTTAATATTTTTCTTTGCTGTATCCTTTTACTACTTGCTGCCACAACGGCCCAGTTTCCTGCAAGCATAACTAAAGTGTGTATGAAACAATAATGATGAAATTAAAACAAATAATGCCAAATTTTGGTGAACAATAAGAGCTTTAAGTTCAGCTGAAAAAAAAAAAAAAAAAACACGATTGGATCCTGCAGGTTTTGGACTGACTGCACTGCCTCGCTGCGTCTTTTAGGACTGAGTTTAAACTTTTTTTACTTGTTCACAGGCTCTAAATGGGTTAGGACCGGCCTACAGCACTGATTCTTTGTTGTTTTATAATCCCTCACAACCTCTTAGATCCTCTGTTTTTGTTTTTTTAAAAATACAACTGTCACATAAATAAGAGAATCGTCAGCAAAGCGTTTTTATTTCAGCACCAAAATGATGGAATACCCTACAAAAAAGCTATAAGAGCTGCTCTGTGAACTGAAAACTTACTTATTCAACAATGCTTTCAACTGTCAACACAGCTTTTTTTTTATTCTTTTATTGTTTTCACATATTTCATTGTTTCCTTTGTTGTTTCTATATCTTAATTTGTTTCATCTCCATCTTTTGACATTTGTTTTACTGCCTCTACTCTTTGTTTTCAACTGATTGCTTGGTTTTATTGCCCTTGTTTTAAATCGCCTGTTTTATTCTTGTGTTTTTTCACTTTACTGTAAAACACTTTGAGCTTCACCCCCTGTATGAAAGGTGCTATAAAATATTATTTTTATTACTATTGATGCGTACCTTGTGGCACGGGACTGACTGCCCTGCTTCCTGCTTCCTGCCTCTCCTCGGTCAGACTTCCTCTCTACCTGGTCTTCCTGGCCGTCAGTCTTCTGTTCCTGGTGGTCAACCTGGTCTGCGCTCTGCTGGTCAAGATGACCTCGGCCGACGTCAAGACCATCGTGCTGGTGCGGGTCACCATCAACGACAGCCTGTTCGTGCTCTGCGCCGTCTCGCTGTCCGTCTGCCTCTACAAGGTGGCCAAGATGTCGCTGGCCAATATCTACCTGGAGTCCAAGGTCAGCTGGCAGACCGTTAAAAAAAAAAAAAAAAGTTTCAATTTAAATTATTGGCTTGTTTGTATCTTGCAAGACAAGTTGCCCAATGACATAAAGAAATATGTTAAAGGAAGACTGCAACATTTTGGGGCCAAATCCCCTTCCTCTGACTTACCTGGACTGAAACAAGGGGTGTGTGTGTGTGTGTGTGTGTGTGTGTGCGCGCGCAGGGGACATCGGCATGTCAGGTGACGCTGATCGGCGTCACGGTGGTGCTGCTGTACGCCTCGCGGGCCTGTTACAACCTGGTGGTGCTGGCACTGACCGACATCGAGGCCATCAACTCCTTCGACTACGACTGGTACAACGTCTCCGACCAGGTAAACCTCACCTGACAACACCTCAAAACACAGTATTTTACTGCAGTAGAAGTAGAAGTATTGTTCCTCTGCTGGTATCTGACTGCAGTAGAAGTAGAAGTACTGTTCCTCTGCTGGTATCTGACTGCAGTAGAAGTAGAAGTACTGTTCCTCTGCTGGTATCTGACTGCAGTAGAAGTAGAAGTACTGTTCCTCTGGGGGCGTGGTCAACCTGACAGATCCGTCAGGTTGACCACGCCCCCCGCCGCTCGATGGGGCAAGAGAGAGTCCCAGGTGTGCGAGAGCATGAATTTTCCCTCATCCCGGCTGATCGTATCCTTCGCCCGCTTCCTGATCTCAATTGCCTCCTTAATCCATTTGAGTCTAAATGGTCCTCGCTGCAGTTTTTCATGGTGAAGCTTTTATTGTGAAATTTGTAAAATGACTAAAAGTAGAAGCAACAAAGCAGAAGCAGGCTCGTCTTCTTGTCTTTGCTGACTGAGCTTTTATTGTGAAAGGTTCCACAGTCTGTCACTGATCATTTGTTCTCTGTAATGCAGGGGTCACCAATCATGTGCCATGGAGGGCCGAGAGGCTGCAGGTTTTCATTCCAACCAAGACCTCCACCAGGTGATTTCACTGATTAGCTCCTCCTTTCTGATACAAGGTGAGGTGATCAGTGAAGTCACCTGGTGGAGGTCTTGGTTGGAATGAAAACCTGCAGCCTCTCGGCCCTCCATGGCACATGATTGGTGACCCCTGCTGTAATGGATCTGATTTAAAATGAAGTGAAGGACAAAACACAAGCAGAAAATGGACTTAAAACTTAAGGTACACAAAAAAGCGACTGAAGTACAGTAAATATAAAGGAGTAAATGTAAAAATGTAATTAGTTCCTTCCACCTGTGCAGTTCAGCAGGAACAGCAAAGAGTTTAAAGTTCGGCGTCATCTGAAAATATTTGCTTATAAAGCATTTTTTGGGAACAGAATCGCCTGTTTTGTTGCCTGAAGAACTCAACATGGCATTTTTCATATTTCCCCCTCTAAACACGGATACGCAGCATTCTGCCATTAAACCCAGCAGATTCTGTCTCGGTGCTGACCTTTGACCTCTGTGTGCCTGCAGGCTGACCTGCGCTCGTCGCTGGGAGACGCCGGCTACGTCGTGTTCGGCGTCATCCTGTTCGTCTGGGAGCTGCTGCCCACCTCGCTGGTCGTCTTCTTCTTCAGGGTCCGACGGCCGCCTCAGGACAGGGTCAGTGTGTGTGTGTGTGTGTGTGACCTCTGACCCTTATACAATCATATGTAAAGGTTTTATTTGTAGATGTCTGTCAAAACCGCTGATAGAAAATGAAAATGGTGAAACAAATTGAACAAAAATGCCAGTAAATAAAGAGCAGTCCTGATAAAGAGGCACTGGGGTCAAAATGTGGATGCAAAATTAATAAATTCACTACTGAGCAAAATTAATCTAAAGTCCAGATTCAGTCAGAAGCTTTAGTAGCAATCTATTCATGATGCTGTGTATCGACACTATTATCTTTTTTGTACGTTGTATTTTTTGCATGTTTGCTGACAATTTCGGGAAAAGTGTCTTACATCACAAAAAAACATTTTTTTAAGTCAGCTGCATGAGCTAACGTTGAAGTTTGTCATTTTGTCTAAACTTTATCCAGCTACCAATGAGTCAACTGTAAAAATAAATAAATTAAAAATAAACTAAAAATACATTAAAATTTAAATAAAAAAAATAAAAATAAAAATAAAAATAAAAAACAGCCTGAGATCTGGATCCAAACACAGAAAATGTTTCCTGGCTGCCGGCACAGCAGACACTTACCTTACTTCAATCGAGGCTGTAAGCCGCTAAAGTCGTCGTTTTGTGTAAATTTACTGCTTTGATCTCTGAAAGTCTGAGTTTTTTTCTCAGAATATTACCTCCCTTTCCTCAGCTCTGTATTTTTTTCCTTAATACAACATCATAAATCACATCAGACCTCCAGACTTTTCCTTGCTTTCTCACACCAGCGATCGATCGAGAAACTGAGGGACAAAAACTCACAGACGTGTTGATTTATTTAACGTCACAGAACAAAGTGTGGTATCGCTGGTTCAGTCTCAGTGTTTTAGCTGCTTAACTGATTAGAAAACAGAAAATTAATGGGTGATATTTTCAGTGATCAATGTAATGTGTTGGTCATTTATCAGGTAAAAACAGCAGCATCAGTAAATCACTGAGATTGGCTTGGGCTTTACTTTACTTTACTTTACTTTACAGTTTGTGGACGTATTTTTTTTTATTTATTAAATTTAAAAACTGCTGAATGAATCGGCAAATAAAAACTGATATTAACCTGCAGCCGTGCTCCTGTGTGTGTGTGTGTGTGTGTGTGTGTGTGTGTGTGTGTGTGTGTACACAGAGTGCAGCGGGGATACCGAACCACGTCCTCTCCTCCAGAGGATATTTCTTTGACAACCCTCGGCGGTACGACAGCGATGACGACCTGGCGTGGAGCATCCCCCCCCAGAACGCCTCGGCCAGGTGAGAGCGATAATCACAGGGGTGGGAATCAGCGGGACATGATTCGATTCATGATACCTGAACGTATTGCAATTCATTATTTAATTTCTTATGATTTTGGACAATAAGAAGGCGAATCAAACTTCTAGTGACAATTATGAGTCAGTGAAATTTATTTTGAGCTTTTACCCCACGCACAGCTCTGCTTTGTGTTTGCCAGATTTCTTTTTGTGTCATCTTCAGTTCTTATGATGATTGTGGGCGATTCCCGCAACGCTACCAGAATTAGATGGGTCATAATAACGTTTTTTTTTTTTTTTTTTTTTTTTTTTTTGGGTGGGTGGGGGTGGGGGGTGTGGGGTTTATAACATAAATAATGTTTATCTCCATCGCAAATAAAGTAAAAATGTGCAAAAAATGGGGTGCAGGAACGCTGCATGGGTCCTCAAGCTGCTGTTTGGAGAGAGTTGCATCAATGGAAAATATAAATATATGTTTAAATAAAAATATTCCAAAAAGTACAAGTGCACAAAAAGTTGTTCAGTTAAAGAAATATGTAATTAGAGGAAATGTAATTAGTTACATCTGCCTGTAATGAACACGAGTTATCCCAAACATGGAGCCCTTTCACAGGAACTATATTTCACATTTTTTCCCATATTTTAGATGAGATGTTTCCCTCTTTTTAATGATAAAAAAGACAAAAGCATCATGGGATGTTTTTTAGTTCAGCTCTCCGCCCGTCGTCCTCTTGCATGGCACTGGGCTAAAGTCTGTACCGCACCTGCAATATTCAGAAAAAAAGCTCTGTTGTATGGATAATGACAGTTTAAAATAATAAACTAAAATAATAAATGCGTTGTCAGGTGAGCAGCCATGCGCTCTAACCTCGCTCTCTGCTGTTTCCTCAGTTTGTCGTCCGACTGCTACGACTGGGGCAGCCGCCACAGCAGCTTCACGGTTCACACCAACAGCGACGAGCAGCGACTGACCGCCACCTGCACCACGGCAGAGCTCTACCCATAATGCCCCGCTCCACTGTACAGCACCGACAGCATCACTCCGCACTTTGGCACCACATTCAGTGTCGTGTTCGTCGGTCGTCGCCCGCCTAGAGGTTTACAAGGAGTTTAGAAGAGGAGCGAGAACGTCCGGCAGGTTCCTGCAGCTTCGACCGTCCAAGACCTTCAGATCAACATAAAAATAACGAGTGACGAGTCACAGCAGGACGGGTAAATGTTTACTGGATGGATTATCTGTTTGCCTGGTTACTTGAAGAAGACCATATCAGACATAATCCTGCATTATGACCAATATCCCGACGTCACATCACAGTGGATCCACGTCTGCATCGTCTGTAACTCCTAAAAATGACCTTCCCATACAGCTAAACTGCATTTCTTAATTACATTTAGGGGGAAACTTATTCTTTCATGTATTGTTTCTGATGTGTGACCAATATGTTTCTGATCAACATGTCTTGTATATCATGTCAGGCGGCATTTTAGCCATTTTTGTTACTTTAGCCATGAAGACTACTTGGTTAAGGTTAGGGAAAGGTTAGGGTTAGGCATAAAAAAAAAAGCACACCACAGTTGCTTTGCTCTGGATTCAAGCTCTCTTGGTTTGTTGAGTGAATTTTCGTTGTTTGATCCGGCTGATCCACTGAGCGCCGCCTTGAAACTAAGACATTATAAAAACTCTTGTGATACAAACAAAAATAACCGATGACAAACATGCATTCCCCTCGAAACGTAACTGAAAACGCAGTTTAGTTGTGTGAGAATGTAATTTAGGAGACAGGGCTCTCTCTATGTGTGTATTACTGATCACCTTTACACCAGATGTTAACATGTGATCTGAGGGATCAATACTACAAAAAACATCAAATCCAGGTGTTAAAGGACCATCCCAGTGATTAGAAATGTCTTGTTTAATACGGTTTCTCCACATTTTCCATCCACCATCAAACCATTTATCAAATTCTGCAAAACGTTTCCCCGGGGACTATTTTCCCTGGCGGAGGAGGAGGGAGCGTTTCAGGGTGAAAAAGTCCTGAAAAGCCAACAGTGCTGCTGCTTTTAGGAAAACTCATGTGGAGGACTTTATCCCGCTGATGGAAAACTGGAGTGAAGAAAGTGTGAAGGCTCTGAAAGTTCATGTTCATATCGTCGTGGAATGAATGGAAACCAGTGGCTGGAGGAAAGGGAGGAGGAGTGATGTGGCAGCCCTGAAACCCCACTGCTCGCTCTGGGAGGAGAGCAGAGGAACGTGAAGGAGAGATTAAAACATGCAGAGTCACTGGGACTGGTCCTTTAATATACTCAAAATAAAGTGGACACCCAATGAATCAAACTCCAGCTCTGGAAGTCAGATTCAAAATAGAAGTAAACCAGCAGCCCCGCTCCACTGTAAAATTAAAACGTGCCCACAAAAACACAGAAATACCAAATTCTTAGGGCAAAAACCAAATTCTTAGGAAAACAAAACTGGTGCACACCTATCTCGACAGGAAAATGTAAATCAATGAATGAAACAAAATCCGCACAGTCCTCACTTGAAGTAAATTTCATTAGAGGTTTCAGTCATGTGACCTTTGTTAAGTTTCTTAAATCAGGTGTTGTCGTTAGGACGCATGAAGAAGGTGTATGAGTTGTTCTGTTTAAACAGGAGATCTGGACACGTGGTAACTCCAGGTGTAAAAGGCGAATCAGGAGTGATTACTGGTTTAAAGAATCCCAGGTGTTCTGTCTCTTTCCAGGCGTTCAGGCGGTGCAGGAACCTGCTGGACGTTTCTAGATTCATGTAGACGATGTCATTGTGATGTTTTAGAAACTGTTCACTGAAAAACACCGAGGGGCGTTTCGACAACAGATGTTCAGTTAGCCAGAGAACGTCGATAAGACAGTCAACACTATTCTTAATTTCTCTTTTGTTGGTTTTAGGATTTGGTGATTATTCAGAAAAGGAAGCAACCGTCTGAAAAACTGAACTGAACTTGACGGTGGTTTGTCCGTCCGGGCTTACAGCCGATCTGACGGGTAAACAAGACGGTTCTTTTCTTTCAAAGGAAAACTCCAAAATGTTGAGCATCATCTCCGTTCCTGACTTCCCCAGCCTGAGACCAGATGTTGGACACCATTCCCACCTCTGGACGTCCAGTGGTTCAGTTTGAAAACGGTGTCCAACATCTGGTCTCAGTCTCGGGAAGTCGGGAAAAGGGGACTTTACCCCAAAATATTGGAGTATTCCCGTAAAAATGAAACTCTCGAGTGTCTGGTAGAAAACAAGAAAAGTGTCTTGTGAATTCGGTGGTGTATCTGCGGCTGTGGCCACTGAAATGACTCGCTGCTTTGTCGAAACGCTCCTCCAACTAACTCTGAAGACATTTTTTAGTTTCTGTTTCGTTTTTTTCGGCGTGCGACGGGAACAAACCCGTCCGACGCTTCCTGTAAAAAGTCTGCAACACTGACGGCCGCATCGTCACAGGTCATACTCGTGCATCGAGGTAACTGATTTTCAACACGATCAATATCCTGACGTCTGTAAATACAAACAATAAGCAGAGGGTTGAACACATCTGAAGCTCCTGTGTTGTTACGAGTCGCAGCGAAACATCTCCACCGCAACAAGAAGCTCAATCTCATGTCGAGTCTCTTTTTTTCCCCCAAAACAAGTAAAACATTTGATAATTGTCTGAAATAAATAAAAAGTGTCGGCGCAGTTTACCTTTTCAATTTAGGATGCCGCCACAAAAATGACTGAAACAACGTGGATTTGTAAAACCACCACAAGCGGGAAGGAAATCCAGTTTTTCAGACTAAACACGATATTTAACTTCTTGCTGATGGTTTTTGGTTTCGCAGCGACACATTCCTGTAACGAGGCCGAAAATAAGCTTGAACTCTATATTTCTAACTGAACGGAGGTTTTGTAAGTCATTTGTACGGCTGAGAGTGTCCCTGAGATGCTAACAGTGTATGTATGTATGTATGTATGTAGATATATATATATATATTTTGTTGTTGAGCTGTTTGTGTCTGTGTGCTGTGACGTGTCGACACATCAACATCAATAAAACAGGACCCGGTCCTCTGATTGTCATACAAGATCACAGAGTGTCAGTCTCTTCAGTTAGTTCATCATTTCTTCATCGTTTGTCTCTGAAATAAAATCCCGGGACATTTCCATGACCTTTCAAAATAAATATGAGAGCTCCTGTGACTAAAAGGTGGGATTCCTTTTGTTTGTTGCTGGTTTTGAGGGTTGATTTTGCTATTGAGGAAAAAAATAATTGAAAACCATCATCTAATTGTTTGAAACGAGTTGTAATTCTTCTGTATTTCTCTAACGTGCCCAATCTGTAAAATTTTCTCAAACTCCTGAGAGAATTTACTGATTTTTCCTGATTTTTCCGGTCAGTGAACATCTTTTAAATCCACAAAGTTGAGCACTGATTTAGACTGATGGTCAACAAAACTGAAGATATTGAAAAAGAAATTAACCCCCAAATCCAAATCTGTGTGAAGCCTGACCTCTGCTGGTGACACGTGGTGGGACGACACGACTGCTTTTCACCACTAGAGGTCAGGCTTCACACAGATTTGGGTTCTGGGTTCAGTTGCTCTTTAAATGTGGATCATTTTCACAAGAAAAAAAAGAAGTTCTCAGTGTTTTGATTTTGATTCGAATGTCGTTTTTGTCAGTGGAGAGACTCTTCAAGAACCATTCCACTGATTTCAAATCTTCAGTCTGTTTTCTACAATCTCCCCGCATTTTTACACATATAAAAAAAAAAAAAAAAAATCAAATCCTGCAGGGAACTAAAGAAAACTCTGAACATGCTGAGGAACTGGGACATTCATTAAAAATTTGGTCATAAAAATGTGACTCATCAGTTTTGCTGGCTGTTTTACGGAGGAGTCTCGTTCATACTGTTGGTTTGTTTCTGACATTTCACAATAAAATGTTTCCTTAAACTCTGCACCAAATTAAAAAAAAAAAAAAAAAAAAAATTAAACCAAGAACCAAACAAAACTCAGTGATTTCCAGAAATATTTATTACTCTGTTCAAATAAATATACTTAACAAGTATAGACATCAATATGGGTGCAACTATGAATATTCATATAGATCTGAAACCAACAGAAAGGAAACCTGCAGATGGAACGGGTTCAAGCCGATCTGAAGCTTTTAGGTTTTTTTTTTTTTAAGGCGACGAGTGGATTGCATGGGACGAACAGCTGCTGTACAGCATGCAGGGCAGGCGTGCACACACACACACACACACACACACACCTTCTGCCACACACGCACACATACACACTATTTTGCAAGCACTAACGCAGTCTAACTCCCACAGAAAAACACACACTTCCTCTCTCATACATGAACACACACACATTTTCTTTCTCACACGCCCAAGCACACGGACACACACTTACTTTCTATCTCATACAAGAACACACTTTGTCTCACATACACACACACACTATTTCACGTACGCGAACACACACACACTTCCTATCTCATGATGCACATCATCTTGATTTCAAACAGGCTTTTTATCTCCCGCACACACACTTTCAATTCCACACGTTTCACCCCACACACACACACTGTTCCTCTCACACACAGTTTCTTCCATCCTCACACACACACACACACACACACACGTCCCCTCACTACCAAACACCCAGACAACTAACTCGACTGTCTTCCTCGGTGAGAAGCTGCAGAGACGCTCTCTGAGGCGGAGAGAGGCGTCACTCCTCAGCTCCGTCCGTCTGTGTCGCGTCCCTTCAGCTCGGATTTGTTCGCCCCTCTGAGGGATTACACACACGTTGTCTGGATTAAGGCTGCGGGTAGCAGATGCCGGAAACCTTTAGAGCAAAACTTGTCCTTGGTTGTAGTGTGTGTGTGTGTGTGTGTGTGTGTGTGTGTGTGTCTCCTGGGTGTGATGTGAGCCCACATGGAGGTGAAATCTCCTCATTAGCTGCTCTGCATTCACTTCCACAGCAGAAACACTTTGAGCACAGAAACACCAACAAAGAGGATTTTTTTTCTTATTTCACTTGGAAATTAGATCCGGCAGGACACTTCTGCAGTAAATTTAAATTTTCTTTCCCAGATCATCGAGATCACCCAGAAAAAAGTGGGTACCGGGTCTTGTTGTTGTTTATATTTTTTAATAATCTTCTTCACTGGTGTTGGTTTATGTGCTGAAAGTGTTATTTTGCTGTGGAAGTGAATGGAGAGACACAAATCCAGTGCTGTGGCTAACGAGGAGATTATACACACACACACACACACACACACACACACACACACACACACACACACAAGTGAAGAGCCGTGACATCATCACATCTACAAACACCCGGCGACTCCACGCTCCTGATCTGCACAACCGGAGAGACTGAACACAAGAATATTTCCCAACAAAGCCTCCTCACCTCCGTCACACTGACGGGATCAAACTGACGAGTCGATATATCCTGTTTTTTTTTTTTTTGTTTGTTTTTTTTCAATTAAAACACCAAAATCAAAGCAAATTCAAAGCCTGACCCTCATCTCTACACCTGTGAAGACGCTCAGGCCGTCTGCAGAACGCCACGCCGACCGAGCGCTCAGCAGCAACATGACTCGACGCTTTTATACGGTCAAACAATAATTATCATAATAAAAGATAAGAGGATAACAGGAGGGGCTTAAGGAACAAACAAACAAACAAACAAAAAAAATAAACTGCAGCCAGTAAAACTCTTTGGTCCGCTTACGTCTAACAAAACCTCCTGGACAAGAATTAGCAACGGAGGGTAAAAATTAAAACTGAAAACTGAAAACTGCCTTGGAAATCCTTCACACGGCCGAGCTTTTATTTTTTTAACTGCTTGTTTCACGTTGCGTGTTTGTCAGGTTAGACCGCAACACTGGCCGTTATTAAAGAGGCTGATCCATGCCCAGATTCACCACACACACACACACACACACACACACACACACACACACGTCTCGGCCTGTCATGTCCACACCGAGCCGGGTCAGTCCAAAAGTTTCCCAAAAGCTCGCCAACACGCTGCACGCGACACGCTTTTAAAGGGGCATTACGCTAAAACTGAAGCGAGGACCCTGTAGACTCAACCGACACATGTGGAGTAAGCATGTAATGTGATGGTTGAGTCCACATGGTTCTCTTTGTCCACACTTATTCCACTTTTTTTTTTTTTTTTTTGCCAGTTGAGTCTAAACGGTCCTCGCTGCAGTTTTTCTATGGCGCAGCTTTTATTGTGAAATTTGGAAAATGACTAAAAGTAGGACCAACAAAAGTAGAAGCAGGCTCCTCTTCTCATCTTTGCTTTGGCTGAGCTTTTATTGTGAAATTTGGAAAATGACTAAAAGTAGAAGCAGGTTCCTCTTCTCGTCTTTGCAAACTGAGCTTTTATTGTGAAAGGTTCCACAGTCTGTCACTGATCATCTGCTCTCTGTGATCTGATCTGATTTAACATGGAAAGATGGAAAATGGCAAAATAAAAGATGCAGTTTGTATATTTACACGGCTTGGTGTGGACACGGCCTGTCCCAGAGAGCACTCCTGTTGAAATCAAGAACCCCCCGAGAGGTGCACTGCCTTGCTCAGAGGCACTTCCTTCAAACCCAGGATGGTCTCTTTGTGAGCGAACGCTGCTGCGCCTCACAAATGAGGAAAACTACTCCCATACCTGCGTCTCCAAGTCAATTCTCACCACGTACAGAACTGAAGCAGCACCACGGGGCGTTAATCAATTAATTAATTAATTAATTAATTAATTAATTAGGCGGGAGCCCGACGCCTCCTGGATTTAACCAGCAGCTCTGAGACGAACCGGAGACACACGGCAGCAGCTGAACAGGCAGAGCCGCCTGACAGGTATCAGAGAATCACTCAGTCCACTATACAAGAGCTGCAACTGCTGATTATCTACACACACACACACACACACACACACACACACACACACACACACACACGCTTAAGCACACACACACACACACACACACACACACACACACACACAGTAGAAACATGTTTGTCCACCAGCCACATCAGCAGGTAAAAAGTCTTAATATATTTTTTTTTGTCCAGTGAGCTCCAGCTTCACTGGGCTGCACCTCTCAAAAAAACAAAACAAAAAAACAAAACAAAACAAAACAAAAACAATATTACAACTCATAACAATAATAATAATAATAACAATAATACTGAAATAAAGGTCAAATAAAAAGGTGAGCATTTTCTTCTCTTTTACAGTGGAAGTCACTAAATTCACCAGAGTCTTTGGGAGTTTTACCGGCTAATAGACAGAAAATTAATCGTTCATAATTCTAATAACGGATGAAGTATTTTAGAGATTTATCGAGTATAAATGCCAAACATCATCTGATTCCAGCTTTCTTCCTTTTCTCTGCTCATATCTTTATAAAATGGAAATAATTATCATCATCATCACTTTGGCTCTGATCACGTCCCTTCAGAGTTTGGGTTATTTCTGTTGTTGTTGTTGTTGTTAATATTATTCTTATAAAAAATAACCAGAGGATGATCGACAATGAGGAGAATCATTAATTTTAGCCCTCGTTAAGAATAAAACTCGACTCCAGGTGATGGCTGGTGACTTGCTAAAGAAACACGGAAAAAAAAAAATGTAGCTGCTCGTGGCTGGAGGCAAACTCACACACACACACACACACACACACACACACACAGCGCATCGAGCTGACAGACACAGGTGAGGCCTGAGATGGTTACACAGAAGCAGATTGGTCCAGATCCTCAGGCGTGGAGCATCATCATCATCATCATCATCATCATCATCATCATCGTCGTCTCCTCTCTGCAGAGGAGAGCAGAGGGTGGGAAGGAAAGAAAACAGAGACGCAGCAGAGTCCTGCGTGCTTCATCCCCACACACACACACACACACACACACACACACACACTTCATCACAGACGTCCGAGTCCCTCCTGGAGGAGCAGGCTGTTGGCTCCGTGCTGCTGGGCCTCGGCTGTGGGATCAGACCAGTTCAGGCTCTCTCTCCAGTATAAAAACCCACAGAGAAGCCAGTCGGTCGAGGGCAGAGCAAACAGGCGTCAAACAGTCAGACAGAGGAGATCCAACAAGACGTCCCGTCTCGTTCACGTCACACACACGACGTGTCTGACTCCCCCCAGTCTCTCCTCTGCATCAGGGATCTGTGGGTTTCAGGTTCACCTCCCCTCCCCCACGTTTCCTCAACTTGGAATTATTTTTCCAGACCCAAAAACAAAAAGACTGAGGGGAAAAATGCTGAAATAAAAGAAAAGTTTTGTTTTTTGTCACTGTGAGGATGGAAAGGACAAAGTTTCAGGGCGAGACGAAGCCTGTAAGTTACTGTTCAAGATCTGAGACCTCGGTGTTCCCAAAACAAAAAAAAGTAAGAGGATGTTGCAGGGGGGACGTGAGGCTGTGTGTGTGTGTGTGTGTGTGTGTGTGTGTGTGTGTTGGGCTTCAGTGTTGATCCTGACGTCCCTGATAAAGGCCTTATTCTGGGCAAAGATAAGACGACTGCAGTTCCCTGTGGGCTGGCGCCACCTGCTGGTCTGTTACCTCTTCTGCTTCAACAGGGAGCGGAAACTGTGCAGCTGGTGTATACTGGTGGACAACCTGAGAGAGAGAGAGAGAGAGAGAGAGGGAGAGAGAGAGGGAGAGAGAGAGAGAGAGGGAGAGAGAGAGAGAGGGAGGGAGAGAGAGAGAGAGAGAGAGATGGTCACAACGGTCATTTATATAAATGTTTAGCCATGTTGGTCATACCAATCGATTGACAATCCTTACAACTTATTTCTCATTGAAAAGAGGTCTAATCAGGCTTTCTAACGGTATAAAAGACAACACCAATCGGTTTTGTTAAATGGGAGAAATGATCAACTGAAAAAATATTGCAGGGGATTTAGTCAAAAAAAAAAAAAAAATTGGTCGCTTCCCACACAATTACCAAATCAGGCTTTACAACAGTATAAGATACAACACTATTGGGGAGAAATTATAGACTGAAAAAGCGGTGCAGAACTTTTTTTGCCTAGTATAGATATCTACTACCGGCTCTGTGGCTCCTACCTGCCGAAGCCGTTGAGCAAGGCCACGATCTCCTGCCGGGTCAGCTGGAAGCCTTTGGACGGGCTGTGCTCTGGAAGGTTCTTGATCTCCTTCTCAGAGAAGAGGATCTTCAGAGCCGTGCCGAGGCCCTGCGTCTGCACACACACACACACACACACACACACGTTTAACATTTTAGTGAGCATGTGACTCACACCGCACAAGTCACCCTTTGCTAAGCCCCGCCCCTTTTTTTGTTAGCCGCTGCTTCTCCCTTCAAGCCTGACCTGTCTCAAACTGCACTCCCTGAAGAAATATGAGCTAATTATTGGGAAAATGAAGAAGTGATTTCAGAGAGATGCAGACAGAGGGGTTTACTTCATGTTTTTGAGTGTATCAAACTTAGGTTAACCCTATAAAGCCATTCGTATCATATATGATACACATTTTCGATTCCGTTTTTCGTTTTCAGTTTAATCAATACTTGACCAAAATACTGTTGTATACCTTTGAACTCTTCCCCTGTTCACCCTGGACCATTGGCACTTCAAGTACATATCATATATCATACACCAGAAAGGTCATGTAATAACATATTTTTTTAATTTTCTTTATTTATATATATTTTGTTATAGGACTAAATAAAGGGTTCGATTTAAAAAAAAATGGAATTTTCTGCCAATTCTTTCATAGTTCAGGCTTTATAGGGTTAAAAGTTAAAGGCTCGGTCTGTTACAATCATTAAGAAGCAAAACTACCATGTGTGTGTTAAATACAGCTTCAGCACCTGGTGTAGCATATATGAATGAATGAATGAAGGATATTTTATTATTGTGTCATGCGTGCAGGTTGTAAGCCCGGCCTGGAGTCCAGCGTGCAGCGTGCACACCGTCCAGCAGCAGAAACAAAGGAACAAGCAGAAAACTAAAGCATCTTTCATCTTCAGATCCATCAGACCGTCATCACGTGGGGGAAAACTAATGAAGCTTATCACACTGCACCCTGTGACAGATCAAAGTAAATATTAAACTTAAATCACGCCGTCCCTTGCAGGCTTTTTTCTAAGTGCTTAGTTCCACGTAGCTCGATCCACAGCCGACATTTTGCAGGGTTTGATGTTGGTTTTGGAAAAGGGAAGAATCCTTTCTCTCCTTGCAGCTCTGAACCTCCGTCGGAGCGGGTTGTTCCTCAGGTTTAGGTTTTTTTCTTCTGTTGTTTAAATTGTCCATATTTCTATTTTTTCCTATATTCCTTGTTTATAATGTTTATATTGCTTTTTGCTATTTATTATCTGTTTACAGTTGTCCCTCGCTATAACGCGGTTCACTTTTCGCAGCCTCGCAGTTTCGCGTTTTTTTTTTAGTGCAATTTTGCATGCTTTTTTTTTTTTTTTTTTACAGCGCATTGTGTTCTGCGTTTTTCTACGAAGGTTTGAACTTTGAGAGTTTAAACAAGAGAGAAAAGTGAGAAAATGTTAATGCCTGTCTGAGAAAAGTGTATAAAGTGTGTAGTGAGGGGTTTTACAGCCTTAAAACATCTAGAATAATTGTAAAAAATAAAGCTGACTACTTTGTGGATTTTGCCTATTGCGGGTTATTTTTAGAACGTAACTCCCGCGATAAACGAGGGACCACTGTACACTGTTTATAATGTAAATTATCCTTCATATTTTGCTCTCCACTTTGCTGCTGTAATGCTTGAAATTTTCCCACTGTGGGACTAATAAAGGAATATCTTATCTTATCTTACCTTATCTAACCTTATCTAACCTTATCTTATCTAACCTTATCTTACCTTATCTTATCTTACCTTATCTAACCTTATCTTACCTTACCTTACCTTATCTTACCTTACCTTACCTTACCTTATCTTATCTAACCTTATCTTACCTTATCTTATCTTACCTTATCAAACCTTATCTAACCTTATCTTATCTTACCTTATCTAACCTTACCTTACCTTACCTTACCTTATCTTAACTTATCTTAACTTATCTTATCTTACCTTATCTTATCTAACCTTATCTTATCTAACCTTATCAAACCTTATCTAACCTTATCTAACCTTATCTCATCACGATTACAGGCACAGCCTTTAACCTCGAGCGGCTCCAGAGCCACAAAACCAGCCTGGAAATGAGCAGAATCTGAGGAGCAGAGCCGCCGAGCCATCGCACGCTGATCGCTGCTGGCTGACGCTGCGCTGTGATTGGCCAGTCTGCATTCGAGGGCGGGGCTTAGCAAAGAGCGACTTCACAGGCGGTGGCAAATACAAGCCAGCGCTGTCAGGTGAAAGCCTCGTATCTCCATATCGGCTTTTAATGAACTGAAAACAGTCGCGTCTTGAGCTCGACCTCGATGTGTCTTTATTCTCGAGTGGGGTTTGAAAGCATTTCAAACGATTAAAAGGTCCAAGAATTGAATTAACTCACAAAAAGTGAAAAAATAAGTTAAAAATAAGCTTTCACACAGCACAATCATCCTGTGCTGTCACCACTTTGTTAAGATGGGAAATCAGAGATGTAATTTTCTTTTCTTCAAACTTTACATAATGTTAATATCGACCAAGATTACATTTTGTTTGTGCTTTCTTTTAATCCTTTTAATCTTGTATTTCTAATAGTTTTGCACATGCAAGCCGAAGACACCTTTCTACATTTTGCACACAAAAAGGAGACAATCAGGTCTGAATGATCTGATATGAAACAAAACAGGATTACATGACGATCACGCACGCAGCTTGTGTTTATTCCAAACTATTTTAGGCCGCTGCGATAAAAACAACTTGGAATATCATTTCAAACCGACAGATATTTTTCTGAAAACAAAAACCCACAGCAGGTCTAAAAATACAGCAGAGAGAGAGAAGCGGTCGATGGCCCACCTGTAGTTTTCCCCAGAGGCGACACTTGCTGCAGCCCACACAGTCCATGATCCGAGAGATGTTTTTAAAATGCAGCCGAAATTCCTCCTGGGTCAAAAAAACAAAACAAAAGGGCTGTTCAGGGCTGAAATGTTCAGAAAACACCTCATTCATACCACTTAGAATTCATTTTATTTGCTTATTTAACATGCACAATGAAAAAAGGATGTAAAGAAGGTTATTTTCATCTTTTGTCCCCGAGTTCAGAGTTTAGTGTCTGAAGGTTTTTTTTTTAATTATTTTATTTGAAGTATTTTACAGAGAGCATCATGACAGTCACATCTATGGCTGCAACTAATTATAATTTTCATTGGAAGGTAATTTTTTTTTTTTTTTTTTTTTTAAATCATTTGGTGTAAAAAATGTGGAAAATAAATCCAAAGGCGGTCTTCAAATGTCTTCGTTAGCCTGACCAGCAGCTAAAAAAAAAAAAAAACCCAAAGTATTATTTTTTATAAAAATATGACTGGAGGAAAAGAAGCATCTGAGTGAAACTGGAATCAGGCGAGGGTTTTTTTTTTTTTTTTTTTTTTAATTTGAGAAACGATTGTTATCAGAATCAGGATCAGGAACAACCAGAAACTGGGTCAGCTGCATTTGCCCAAATTTCTCAAAAGGGAAAAAAAAAATAGACGCATAAGTAAAATTATAAGAAATAGACAGAAAACTATAAAAATATGTGCATTAGAAATCTGCAATAAAGTATGTTCATTATGTAGAGACATGTGCATTAATCCCACATTAACATTACAACAATAAATACAGAAATAATTAATTGAGCATTTGAAAAAGTAAACCTACACACACACACACACACACACACAGGGGTATTGCACTACTGAATTATTGTAAAGCCCTATTGGTGTACAATTTGTCATCGATAACCGCATTCTAATTGATTAATTTTCTGTTGAACGACTTATAAATTAAACGACGACTCATTTCAGAACTAGTCACATCACAAGCAGTTTGCACACACACACACACACACACACACACACACACACACACACACACACACACACACAGAGGCAGACCTTTGTAAAGGAAGGATGGCTGATAAAAATAACCCAAACTGCCGAGCCGCTGCGGCCCGCCTGCTTCGTGCTTGAGCGCCGATGCGAAGCGAGCGAGCGAGCGGCCGCGGCGGCGGGCAGCTGCTCCGCCCGGCCGCACAAAAACGATAGAAACCGTCTCCGCTCGCCTCCGGAAACCACGACAACATAGACGCTTCAGGCTCACCTTCAGAGTTTTGGCTTCCATCTTGTTGCCGGCGAACATGGACTTCTCGTCAAAGTGCATGGGGAACGCCCTGCAAGACAACAGGGAGGGTTTTTTATTTTTTACATTTGATCAGATAAAACTGGGCAGTGAAGTGAAAAACAGCAGAAAAAACTGTCATCAAGATCAGCTGGCTTGGCTTCCCCAGGGCCCTACTCACAAATGAAAAAACAAAAATGAGGGTCTGATGCTTTTTTCCCATCAAAAATCCTGAATTTTACAAGAGTTTAAAGGGCAATTCCAGTATTTTTGTCTGTAGGAAACAACTCAATAACAACTAATGGAGGGATTCCATGGTTAAATAAAAACACAGAACAAATGAAATATGATAGAACTGTAATCTACCAGTAAGGCAAGCTTTAAGGCTGCTAAAAAAACAAACAAAAAAAACCAAAAAAAAACACGATGAATAAGCCTAATGTGAATGAACTGAACCGAACAACCACGATTTACAAGTTGAGGTGTTGTGATGCTTGTTTTTATTTGACTTTTATTTGTCTTGGAAATGTTTTTATTAGGATTGTTAACTGTTTTTTATTGAGATTTGTAATATGTGATGATTATTGTTGTTTGTTGTGGACCCCAGGAAGAGAAGCTGGCAGCGAATGGGGATCCAAAGAAAGAAAGAAATTTGGATGAAACTTTTACGGAGGAGCTGGTAAACGAGAGAAGGATGAGCTAATTCGATTTTTTTTTTTAAGTCAGAGGTCAAGGTTCATACTTTGGGCGACATCTCAGAACGAAGCATCGCAGAAAGATGCAGGTGTGTGTCTCTGTCTCTCTCCTGTTTTACATTTTCAACCCGTTCATGTTGTTTCTCTCAGTATTTCAGTATTTAAAGGAGCCAATAATCGTTAAACTGCATCAGAGCGGTGACATCAGACTGTAAATCTGCGTTTTTAAAGAGCTTCCAGTCACTGTTTCATATCAGTCGATGCAATCAGGAATCACTTTTATGCCTTTTCCGCCAAAAAAGTTCTGGTTCAGTTCAAGATTTCATGGAACAAAGCTGCAAACTAAGGAACCGGCCTGCGTTTCCTCCAGCTTTCGGAGTTAAACCGCTGCATCGTGGAATAATTAACCTACATAATCTGAGCCTGACAGGGTTCAGATTGAGATTAATAAACTGTAAATCGTGCCGGAGCCTCAGCCTCAGGTGTGCTGACTCTGTCTCGGAGAAATGAGCAGGATGAGACGGGGAAAACACAGTTGCTGCCCGCAGAGAGACAAATATGAAGCGTTTTTACTCGCAGACGTTTTCTTGGCGGTCGTCCTCGTCTGTCCTTGTGGAGTAATACACCCGCCACCCAGGAACCTGATGTGTATTTGGTGGAAATGCAAAGAACGGTTCAAAATGTGGTGCACGGACCCGAACGGTGGAAAATGGGTGTGTGAGGGGCGAGACAGGACAGCAGGGGGCGCCACGCTTCAGCTTCTGTTTGCGTTCCAAATTTCATACTTCTACTTTTTACTTTGCGTATGTACTGCAGCTGCCCTTACAAAGTATGCAGTGTAGTATGCAGTATGCGTGTGTATGCATACTATTGGGACACACTACGTACGTCCTCCCTGAGCTCCGCCCCTCTCGCTCACTTCCTCCTCCGTCCGTCGCTCCACATTTGAATGTTGTTGTCAAAATGGCGGTGCTGTTTCATTCTGCGCTGTCCTCTGTCTGATTTCTGATCTGCTGTCTTCCTGTCGCTGCTGCTGTACCTGAGCCAGGTGAGCGCCATGTGTGTGTGTGCTGTCGTCCGTATGTGGGCGTGGCCTGTTTCAGTGCGATGTAACTTCAGCTGCACAAAGGATTGTGGGTCAGAATGGCCAGAGCAGCATGCTGACATGCAGACTGTGAAATCTGACCGGATGCAGTAGAACATCCTGGTACTCTTGGCATACTGCATCTGACATACTATGTATTGGGACGTACTCATTCTTTTTCTTGCATACTAAATAGTATGGAAGTATGGGTATGTGTGAGCTCCGCCTCCTGTCAATCAACCCGAGTCAAGTCACCAGACAAACTAAAGCGAGACTCTTCCACCACCAAACAGAAGATAAAGCTGCATTTTCAGCTCTTAGATGCTGCTGGAAATAACTTATTTATAACGTGTGTCGTATATTTGCTATGAAAAGCAGCTGAGATGAAGGAAAAAGAATCTTGCAACGTAATAAAAGCTAAAAAAAAAAAAAAAAAACTAGTGAGAAAATGCGGTAAATTTAAAAAAAAAAAAGCTGGAATCCCCCTTTAGTTTTGTTGACTGGCTGTGAGGGTTTTGGTCGACGGCATCGCTCTGCGTCTCTCTAAAAGCATCAAACTGATTTCGACGCGGCGCCCTCACTTGGTCTCGTTGAAGACCTGCAGCAGCAGCTCCTTGGTGGCGCCGTCCTCCTGGGCGTTTCCCGTGTACAGGTTGACGAAGGCGCGCTCGAAGTACGGCGCCACCTTGGACAGCGCCCGCAGCTCGATCAGGTACAGGAAGTAGAGGTTCTTCAGGCGCCGCGTGCCCTCGCCCTTCGTCTCGGCCGGGTCGAAGCGCTGCCGGAACTCCTGGATGTTGGGACCCCACACCGGCTTGCCCCACCCCTCTGAGGAGCCAAGGGACAACAAAACAAGCTTACCCCAGCATCACTGTTGTTCAATTTGTATTAAACAATGTTTTTTCTGACTATTTTGAATCTCACCGCCCAACAAATACCCCATAGCAGAAAAAAGACTAAAGCTAACAATGAAACGAATAAAAACCAAGATCAATAAGCGAATTTGCTTTAAAAACTAATTAAAACTAAACTGGAACTGAAAACAAAAACGGAGAGAGCTCCGTCTCTCCAGCTGCTGATGACGTTTATCCTTTTATTTCACTGCTGTAATTATTATTATTATTATTATTATTATTATTATTATTATTATGGCCTGGAGAACGCCACCTTTCAAGTCCCTGCAGGGTTTTCAGGGCAATTCTCCCTCACGATTTCCCTGCTCATTTTATTTAGCATCTTTTATAAAGTTTTTTTTTTTTAGTATGTGTAAATAAAGAAACCAAAACCGCGAGCTGCTTTTGATAAAAGATGCCCAACAAATGAGTTGGAGTTTTGTTATGAAAAAGGCTTATCAGTATGAGCGGCGGCGTGGTGAACTCTGACCCCGACAGTTTCTTAGCGTCTGGGAGTTAAAGGGACCTGTCGTACCGTCCAGCAGGTACTCGGCACACAGGTGGATGTTGATGCTGCTGTGGAGGCCGGAGATGAGCCGGTAGAAAACTCTCTTCTCCAAACACAAGCCTGCAGGAAGGGAGAGAGAGAGAGAGAGAGAGAGAGAGAGAGAGAGAGAGGATAAGCAGTGATAACAAGCTGAGGATCCTCCACAGTGAGCAGTAGGTGGCGCTCTCACTGGGAAGCCTCACACTTCTCCCATTTCCTACCTGTCTGGGTTCAAGCTCTTGTCTTGATTATTTTTGTTATTTAATCTGTCAGATTTTCTCCTTTCATCTGAGTGGTTTTAATGTCTTTTCAGCCTCACAGACATTCGGTAGCAGGTTATTTTTCTGAATTATTGTTATGAAAGTCTTTCCTGAAGGGGATCTTTGGTGTTTGCTCGTGTGTGTGTGTGTGTGTGTGTGTGTGTGTGTGTGTGTGTGTGTATCTCGTACCACTGCACCTCAACATGCCTAATATTTTCATGCACAGTCACGACTGTATGATCAAGGACAGCTCGTGGTCGCCGTGATTCAAAACCTCTGAAAAAACTCATTTTTATATCGCATCTCCTCCGCTGGTTTGTCACGCTCTTCTGCTTTGAAAATGGAAGAAAAAAAACACAAAAAAAACAAATGCAATATCGTCGTGGTTATGATTATAATGATTATAAGCCTGGCTCCTCACGACAAACCTGCTTCAGAGGCATTTTCTACCAAGTCAGTGATAAATTTCTGGCAGAAACACTTAATACTTTGGCTTTTGTACTTTTTCAGCATGAAAATGGTCCATTTTTGGTGTTTATTTATGGAGGATATTATCTAATCTCTCGCTTTTTTTCCCTAAATGAATATGTAGACGGTGTTCTCATGTCCTACATCTTGAAATCCTTCTTCAGTAAAACATAGTGCTGGGCGGTATACCGGTTCATACCGAATACCAGTGTTTTATGATATGAATTTTTCAGATACCCCAATACCGGTGTGTGTGTGTGTGTGTGTGTGTGTGTGTGTGTGTGCGCACATAACGTTTGGAACAGCACGCGGAACGTAGCGCCGCGGGACATCGCTGGAGGGGGGACTGTTTTTACAGTTGCACTCACTAAGCAGTGGGAACTCAGAAAATGAAGCTGAAGAACTTCAAAAAATAAAAAAAAAACCTTCAAAAAAGGCAGAGAAACTTTCCAGGCTACAGCAGCGCACGGACATAGATTGTGTAACAAAGTGAAGAGTTGCCACTCGGCTCTATTTTCACTGACTAACAGCAGCACATTGGCTTAGCTTGTCTATTCAGAGAAGAGGTATCACTTCGGCTTATTTTTCAGTCTATGTTATCACAGGCATACTACTGCTCATTCACTGGTCGCTGAATTGTTATGTCTATTTGATAAGTAATTCACATTTTTTAAATAATAATAATATTTTAAATCAGTCTGCATATTAATGCAAGTGGCCTTAAATTTGCATAATAAAAAGGTTGTGTATTTTGACTGCAACTGTCATGCATTCTGATTCCTTCACTTCATTAGAATCATGAGTGCCACCTCTTTGCATCATTTTGTGTTGCCATGGAAACCTGTATTAATACTAGGGTGGACAACTTGGACATTAATGTCCAGTATTCATTTCTCATGACAGTAAAATAGGTCATTCTAAGTTAATTTACTGCAGTAATTCTTCTCTAAATCATCAGAAAATGTGGTTAACACCCAGTCGTGCATGAAAAAAGAAAATACCGTGATATACCGTGAAACCGTTATAATTTTGAAAAATACCGTGATATACATTTTTGGTCATACCGCCCAGCACTAGTAAAACACATTTCAAAAGAAGAAGAAGAAAATGGTCCAGTTTTAGTGACAAAAAAAAGTCGTCTGCCAGCAGCTTCCGCCCTGAAAGGCTGAGGCACCGGCTGAACTGTGTTTCCGTCTGCGGTCTCATCTGTGTCACAGCGTTCAGGAAACCTCGCGGTGTGCCTCTGAACGCACCGCGAGGTTTCTCTGCCTGGTTTCAAACCCCCGAGAGCCTCCGGCGGCCTCTCTCTCTCTCTTTCTGTCAGCACAGAGTGTGGAGCCGCCGCCGCGACAGGAAACATCACAGACTTTCACACGATCTGCTCGGGCAAAAATAGCTTTCAATCGCTTTCTGCAGCAGGAATCGCCCTGAGGAGGAGAGACTTCATGTTTCTCACCACAGATTTTGGTTGTTTTTTTTGTTGTTTTTTTTTTTAAATGTCTGAAGGCGCTGAGTCATAATCAGTGCATTCGTTAATATTCAGTTTCCGCCATTATTCTGTGATTTCCTCATTCTTTGATTTAGTCTCCATCTTCTGCTGCTCATCTTTCGTCTCTGTGGTGTTTCCCAGAGATCACCTGTCAATCACACCGTGTGGGCGGGGCTTGGACTTCCTGTTGATGCGGTTTGAGTTTCTCTTTTCTTTCTCTGTTCAGCCAAAGTGACTCTCGCTGCTCGTGCTAACCACCCAGCGCTTCTTCCTCTGTTTAGGCCCCAAAAAAGCAGAAATGTAAAAACGCATCACTTCCTTTGCAGAAGGAAAACGCAACCACACCGAACAGACGACGCTGAAAAGTTTTTTTAACGCGATATTGACCGGAGAGAGAGGAGAAAGCATTTATTCTGATGAAAATGTTGATTATTACCTGACAGAAAAACAGGTCAACAGAAAAAGAGGAATACATGAAGTGCAACTTACCTTCAAGCCAGTTGTAGAAACCCTCCCCTGCACGAGAAAAAGGAAACAAAGATCAACTCATCGGTTCGTTCTTTCAGTTCTTTTCAACACGACTGTCAATAAATTCATGTGAAACTCAGTCAACACACTCACCATCATCGTCTCCTGAGGAAAGAGAGGGAGAGAGACAGAACAGGGCTGTGTTAAATGCCTTATATCACACACACACACACACACACACACAAAATGCAAACATGTGATGGTAAAAAGCCAAAAGGTAAAGAAGAGCAGGCAGACGGCCCGTAGCTGCAGCATTTATCTATATTCTTATTTTAGTGTAAGGATTAAAAACACAATTTGACACAGATATTTACTGTATTAAATATTTACTCTGCAGCACGACAAACCCAACAACATCGAACTGTAGCGGCTGCTGTTTGTTTTGTACCAACATGCAGCAGGGATGATGCAGGCGATCACGTCATGAAAAATTAAATCTTGTTTATGTTGTCCAAAAGGCGGGATAGTAAATATAAAGTTTTGATTTCACTGCTCATGAGCTGCACTTTTTCTCTGCAGGACACCGAGTTTGTGACTAAAACTTCAACGTTTTGGACAAAATCGCCTTTTCCCTGCTTCCCCAGACTGAGACCAGATGTTGGACACCGTTTTCACCTCTGGATGCCCAGTGGTTCAGTTCCTATGGGTAGCATTTCCTGTTAGCTTAGCATAAAGACTTGAAGTCTATGGGAGTTGTTAGCTTGGCCCTGTCAAAGTGAAAAAATAAACCTCACAGCAGCTCTGAAGAGGTTTTATTTGCACAGCACATCATGCAGATTTGAACTACACGTCTTTATGTGAAGCAGACATTTTGAAACTCCTTGCACACGACAGCATGCGAAATTAAATTTAACAATGTTAACGAGAAGCTGCATACATTATCACATCAATAAACTGTTTCATTAGTGCATCATTTGCCGTTTTTGCTGTTTTTTTACATCCTGTACAACTCTTCGATGAACTGCGTCTGATCTAAAACGAGCTCGACAAACAAACCGTGACTCACCTCTGCTCGGAGCCAGCGGGTTCAGGGGTCGGTACACCGACCTGGGCCTGACGAGGGAAACAGGTTAATAATGGTTATTAATGAAGATTATAACGGATGCTGCTGATGTTTTTAGAGTTTAGCTGCCCATAAAAAACATTTTTGTGCTGATTTTCCAAATGTTTACTCTTGTTGTAGTGGAGAAGCATCAGGCACAAAATGTTGTCCATTAGCACTTTAAGAAAAAATAAAAAATAAATGGCACTGGCATCAGTCTTAACCCTCTTTCAGTGAAACAGTCTGAATCGTGACAGTGTACTTCAAAACTCTTTTCAAAAGTTGTTTTCATTATCCAGTTTCCCAGCCTTCTAAATCCATGCAGGATTGAGCGTGTGTGTGTGTGTGTGTGTGTGTGTGTGTGTGTCTCACTTGAAGCAGTTCTCCTCGTAGATGCTGTTCCAGACTCTCCAGGCTGAAGGGCCCTTGTAGCCGGTGTATCGCTCCGGGTTCAGCAGCAGATCCACGTACTCGGCGTCTGGAGACGTTTCATCTGAAGGAGCACACCCGCAGGACGGACACACACACACACACACACACACACACACACACACACACACACACACACACACACACACACACACACACACACACACTCAGAACTGGGCTGAAAGCAGGCCGGCGTGTTCCCTGCTCTCAGACTGAACACGGACTGAGAGTCTGGAGGAGCTGCTTGTGGCCTTCAGGCCGGGACAGAGGAGTGAAAATGAAAAACAGAAACGCTCTCTCGTCCTCCGGAAAGCTCTGTTGAATAATCAGCCTAAAATCAGCTGATTTTACCTGAAACTGCGGCTGAACTGGAACGTATGCAGCTCTAAGAACGTGAAAAAATGATGCTACGAATTTCTCAAAAACAAATAAACTACGCTGGCCAGTTTCTTAACACCATTTGGAGAAGCAGCGTCACACACTCTTGGAAAGCCATGTCCTGCACACACAAAAAATACACACATATATACTAGAGGTCTAATGGATCAATAAACCCACGGTTCGGTTTATACTGCAGTTTTTGGGTCACAGTTCTGTTTGATTTGTATATCAAAGGGAGGGTTAGGACCAGCCCACATCACTGATTCTTTATGTTTTTATAATCCCTCACCGCCTCTTAGATCCTCTGCTGCTGCTGGTTTTTAAAATACAGACTGCCACATAAATAAGAGAATCGTCGGCGAAGACGTTTTTAATTCGTTCCCTCCCCGCGGCTGTGAGAGCTGCAACGAGCTCTGTGGACATTTTTAAATAAACCACGACTGAAAACTGATTTATTCAACATCGCTTTTAACTGACTGTCACGCTTCCTTGGTTTTATTCTTTTATTCTGTACTTTTACATATTTTACTGTTTTTCCGTCGTCCTTTGTGTCTTTCTCTGTTTCTAAATATTTTACTGATTCTGTCTTTGTTTTATCTCCATCTTTCATGTTTCTTTCTGACGTTTGTTTTACTGCCTTTCTCTTTGTTTTTCAACTGATTGCTTGGTTTTATCGCACAGTATTGGCACTTGTTTTTTTTTATTTTATTCTCCGTTTTTTTCACTTCATTGTAAAGTAGTTTAAGCTACACCCCCTGTATGAAAGGTGCTATATAAATAAAGTATTATTACTATTGTTATTATCTGTTATCTTTGAACACATAACTCGCGGTGTTTCCAGGCAGTGAGGGATGCTGGGAGGTAAACCTGAGCTCACATGGTGACAGGACACTGAGAGACAAGCGTCTGCACGGTGACAGACAATAAAATAAATAAATAAATAAAATAAACTCACCGTCCAGCTCACAGAAGTGATCCTGCGCGTCGTCGTGCCGGGCCCAGTCAGCGAACGCCTCTTTGCTCTGGTTACTGAAACACAAAGGAACATGGACTTTATTGATCCCAGAGGAGAAAGTGGGTCGCTGCTGCATGAGGGAACAGGCTGCAGATAAAAAAAAAAAATATGATCAATGAAACTGAGATTTAAGCTCATGTCTTTGTAAGGCCTCATATATTCTGCCTGAAACTGAATTTAAGACAAATTTAACAGCCGAAATGTAGAAAAACAAGCTGCTGACCCGGCCTACCTGTGACTTCTGCCTGGTCAGAGGTTTCTGCAGAGGTTCTCTCACCATCGTAATATTTGTGTAACCCAATAAAACCTCCACAATCCAGATAAATAAAACAACTAGCCACTGAAAAACCACCATGTACAGGTATCAGAGATTTAAATTTCAAGCTTTTTAAGTCCTTTTCGAAATAAATATCAACAAATTTTGGTGAAAAAAAAAAACACTTTTTCTTATTGGAACCAACATTGCAGGTAAGTGCTATATTTGGTCTTGTGTTGAGGTTTTAGGTAGGATCATGATGGCAGACAGAAGCTGCTGCTGGAAGAAATCTCACAGGGACTTTTCTTGTTTCTACACAGAACTGAAGACGGGTCAGTCCACAGAGTTTTGTGGATTTCGCTCCACAGATGCCAAAGGGAATCACCTGCTTTCTGTGTGCATGTAAAATGTAGTGTATGTGAATAAATATAAAATGTATTAAAAACATTAGTATTATGTTTAGCGGCAGGTTTAGAGCTTTGTAGCAGCAGAAATGTTTCATGGAGTTTGATAAAATGTTTATATGGAAATTAAGACCTCATAAATTCCAATTTAGGACGATGTAATGACTTTAAGGGCCTATTGCTGATAAAATTTGAATTTAAGACTTCATTTTTAAGGATTTTTTAAGGACTTGCACAGGTCCTGGCTCTGTATTCCAGTTTTAAAAATAGTTTTTTCAGTCTGGTTTCCACTCCAGCTGGCCTGAAACCCGCCTGATGCCATGAGAAACAAACTGGAAATCACATCCTGCTCTATTCCTGTAATATGATCCATTTGTACATTTCCCTGATATTTCTCAGCTTCAACTGGAGAAATGTTCAAACTCCCTGACTCTCCATGTCTGGAACACAGCCTCTGAACACGCCGCCTCTCCCTGAGCAGTTTGGTAATCTCAGCTGATCCCAGTCCAGCCAAGTGAGAAACCTCCTGCTGGGTGTTTTAACTCCAGCAGGTTCCAGCGCCTCGTTTTCATTTTGTTAAGGAGTGAGAGTGTGAGACACGAGGAGGTGAGGAGGTGTGTGTTCTGACCTCAGGGTGCTGTTGATGGCTCCCAGCTCCTTCGCCTGCTCACAGTCACTCAGGCCAGACACCGAGTTCGCTGCCTGGGAATACTGGGAGAGAGAGAGAGAGAGAGAGAGAGAGAGAGAGAGAGAGAGAGAGAGGGGGACATTGTCAAAGTCAGAAACATAACCATCATCACCATGCAAGGAAAAAATAAATGAATGAATAAATCAATAAATCAATAAATAAATGCATTAAATGTAAAAATTAAATTTCTACTACTACTACTACTACTAATAATAATGCATAGAAACGGAGGCCATAATTATACATGGTTCCTGTGCATATTTTAAGTAACCAGTTAACTAATTTATTTAATGAAGGCTGACAAATTTCTGAACTTATCCCGAGAATTTATTGAATCCCCTGACGTCTACACCTGCAGAGGACGTCACACACATGAAGAGAAGGTATATTTCTACAGACTATTTTAGTGTTTACATGCTGCACAAAATGGACAAAAAAATTGAATGCGGTGATATTTATCCCAAATGTCTTGATAGTCAAACAACACATGATATGACGCTTAACGCTGATCTGAACTTTTAAGTGTAATAACAGTGAAAATTCAGTGCATTCTTCAAAAAACAGCACAACACCAACTGGATGTAGGAAATGAGGAGTCTCAGGCCAACCCTAACCCTGAATTATATAATATAACATCGTCCGTATCGTTTCCTTTTGAGATATTCGTATCTCGCATGTTCGTATGTAGATAACGATATGAGTCCCAGCTGTGACCTTCCACTCTGGAGATAAAAAAAAATTACTTTAGCCACTATCTTAGCCACAATCTTAAAAAAAAAAAAAAAAAAAAAAAAGGCCGGTCAGTAGCAGCAAACGCCTGTGAGACGCAGCGACTCGCACACAGCCGCAGGGAACCGGTGGTTACGGTGGCCTGCAGTTGACACAAATGATAAAAATCACATTTTTTGACGTCTGGTGAAGAGGAAACACGTCACCGCGTTAGAAAAAAACAGATATGATGAAGGCATGAAGGCTGGGTCATATTTTAAATGCCGTCACGATTTTAAATTTCCAAACGTTTTACAGACCTCAGTTCTCAAGAGACTTTGTAGGTTTCAGTGTCCAGGTGTGACATGCGAATATTGAAATTTAGACCTTTTGAATTCAAATGTAATTGATTTTTAAGGCCTAATGTTTATAGAAAAGACACCTGAAGCCCTTTGAGGAGGTGCAGACCGTCCGGACAGGCCTCACGCCTCCATAAGAGCTTTGTGCTGACGCGGCGTTCGATGAAAGTCACACACACACCTGAGCAGCCGAGTGTGTGTGTGTGTGTGTGTGTGTGTGACTCATGGTTTTTCCCGCTGAGCCGTGCAGAAACTGCGGTTTGGGTTGAAATCCCTCCGCCTGGTGTAGCGTGGGAGTCGGCGCTCCGTCTGACCAGCCGCTGAAGTGACATCGACCTTGAGTGAATCCGCTCCAGATGTCCAAACACTCCCGCCTCATGACAAGACAAACACCGGGCGCCGCGCCAGAACGCTCGCCGGTAAACAGACGCCGACCCCTCCTCCCTCCCTCCCTGCGTCCCTCCGTCCGAATGGAAACTACTGCAGAAGATAAGCTGAGTGGTGGCTGATTTTAAGTGTGTGTGTGTGTGTGTGTGTGTGTGTGTGTTTAGGCACTGAATCAGCTGTACAGATAGAAGGTGCTGGAACAAAACGCAGCTGGTCCCAAACGGGAACAGAACAACAGGTACGAGCCTCCCACTCCATCAAACCCCCCGACTTTCCATTACAACGTTCAATCTCCATGATCTCGTGATCAAAATGTTAAACACACCTCAGGTTCAGAGGAATTAATAAAGTGTGTTATTTTGTTTGGTTCTATTGGAGGGAGGCGAACAGAACGTGCACGCTCGTGGAAAATAAATATTACGTTTGGTGAGCGACGAGTTACTGATTCACCCACAGCCGTGTTAAAAATCCCTCGGCGTTTTCCAGAAACCCTCTGACCCGCGGGAGCCGTGGGTTTCAGCTCAGTGATCATCAGAGCCGGCGTCTGATATGTCTGTATTTTCGTTTTAAATTTTAAAATAAAAAGGATCACAAATGTTGATCTCAGAACCGGTATCGGGTCAGGCGGTCTCACCTTGTTGTAGTTCCCAGATTTGATTCCCACCGGGATCTTGCTCTGTAAAACAACACAAAAAAAAAAGACACGATTTCATCAAAGCATCAACATATGTTCCACAATCTACAAATCTGATAAATAATGCATCTATTTTTTGTCAGTTAATCAGGATCATAACACATAAAATCCACCTTTCCAAGTCAGTTATCAAATGGAATATAACAAATGATTACGTGTATTTGAGCATTAGCGCTATTTATTAGTAACTGTAGTTGTTATATTTTAAGCAATTAGGGCAGGAATGTTAGAGCTATTTCTTGAGTGGATTGCAAATTATATTCTCACAATTTTCTAATTTAGCAAGGCGATGTAAATCTTTTGTTTTGACTTATGAACTGAGGTAGAATTAGCACTCCGAGAAAATATAACTGTTTTGTATGTATTGTGGTTAATCAGATGATGATCAGCGGCAACAGAGGGGAAATGTGTAGAACGGGACATCGGTACAGACTTTAACTTCACGTTAGATTTGGAAATGTTTTGTAAATTTTGTTCAAAGTGAGAATAAATCAGTAAAAAGTGAAGGTGACAGAATCGGCGGCTGCAGGGATTTGAGATTTGGACGGTTTAACGAAGACGCAGAGCCCCGTTAAGGCACCATCTACAAACGCTGTAAAGCAGTAAAGTCTACAGTGCAGTCAGCTGATCTGCAGTGCAGCCGTGTGTCACGCAGCTCAGGGCTGAGCGGTGTGGATGTGCAGCAGCTTTGACCTCTGACCTCCGGGCAGGGCTCCACATGGCAGTCTCTGATGGAGCAGTGGCCGTCGTCCGGCCAGAAGGGACACGGTCTCTTCAGGTTCACCTGCAGAGACGACGGGACGGAAAGTCAGACAAATTACAGGTGTGTGTGTGTGTGTGTGTGTGTGTGTGTGTGTCTGTGAGACAGTCCTGCAGCTGCTTCAGAATAAATCACAGGGATGTGCAGCTCTGGATCACAGTGCTGTAGCAGCGGCAGCCGCAGGTGTGGCTGGTTTTCTAGCCTGTAAACAGAAAAAAGCTGCATGGAGGATTTTTTAAACTCTTTTTTCAGACCACATGAACCTGTGGTACAACTTTAGATCCTGAGTCATGTGACCAACTGTTTATTGTTTATTGTTTATTTGGATCTCCAGTCGCTGTTACCACGTCACAGCTGCTCTTCCTGGGCTCCTACATACCGCCTGTATTTGAGCAGCGCTGAAATGACGGACCAGTTCATCAACTGGTCAGTCAACAGGAAGTAATTCTGATTTTATATTTTATAATATTTCCTTTGAGCCATTCCTAAAGTGAGAAGCATGTTATTTCTGTTGCAGATGACCCGCTGGGCCTGCCGGTGGCGCTAAAGGTCACGTTTCATTGGTTCTCAAATGGAGTTAAGCATGTCCCTAGAGGTACACTGGAGTACTGCAACGGGTATGTGAGATTAAAAAAAACAAAACAAAAACAAAAAAACAAGTTAAAAAAAAAAAAAAACTCCTCAGTATCAGGTTGTTGTTTCACACACTGATGGAGCTGAGCTGACACTCTGACCATAAAAGTTGTTTTTTTTTGTTTGTTTGTTTTTTTTTTTCCCCGGCCAGAGGGCAGGGTGAAAATTCGCAAAAATGGGTGCATAATAAATTTTTTTTTATAATTTTCACCAAAAAAATGCTAAAAAAAAAAAAAAAAAAAAAAAAGGGATTGTATGATTTTTGCGGGAGTCTATATCAAACCAACATGTTCTCTTACATCTAATAATAATAATAATAATAATAATAATAATAATGATGATGATAATGATAATACATGTCATTTTTATAGCGCTTTTCAGGATACTCAAAGTCGCTTTACAGAAAAGAAAAAAACAAAACCACACCTCCTGCGTTACAAATTAAGTGACAACCATCATCGGTGGATGGTGTAATCCCAGTTTAACATCACAGCTGCAACCTGACACGACGCCTGCTGAGCTGAAGCAGGTGCAGTCAACAAGTTTGTCCTGTTTTGTGTTTCTGTATTTGAAGAGGACATTCATTCTTCCTGTTTCTCTAACAGCCCTGTGGCTCGCTGTGTGTCGTAATACACTCTGCATGACAACATCAGCCTAACGTGTGAAATGTCGGGTACAGAAATGTGGATAAAATACACACATACAAAAAAAAAAAAAAAAAACAGCAGGATGGTAGAAGCGACAACATGCAAATGTCTGGATTTACCTGGAGCCGTTTTGTTTGAGATTAGCACAGATTTGAATACGGGGAAGTGTGGCTTCACTCCTCAGCTCTGTCATCGCTGGCTGCCACGTCCATACAAAACACACGCAGTCACAACATGTGGAGGTGTGTGTTATTATGTTATCATGTCAAGGGATCGCCAATATTTTATTGCACAACAAATTATAGTGCTGTTTAAAAATAAAAGCGTGGAACTGAGGTTTTTGTTTTTAAAGATAAGCACACATTTTGCACAGGAAATATATATGTGGCAGTGACAGACTGACCAAAAATACATGAATAAAAAAACAGCAGGTACACTCCGAAACTCTATTTATTTCTATTTATGAGCAAGAGTAAATAAACTCAGTGTAGTCAGCACTATATTTGGAGAGTTTAGAAAGAATAAATTTGCATGTGTTCACGTGTAGGACGATGAAAATGTGAATGCAAGGACAGAAACGACTTGATTTATTATGAGAAATTAAACCGCTTTAGACCGGGTAGATGTGTAACTTCAGCATCGTGACGCGATCTCCAAAAAATAATCTGTTGCAGTCAGATGCTGTGTTCACCGCTTTTACAGACAATGGAGTTTTTCATTTTGCTAGGATTATGAACAGGCCGTAAAAAACACTGGACGAAGCTGCCGTGACGGTGTCAGTTTACTTTTGATGGGTTGCTTTTAAGTAAATAATTTATTTATAAAGGTGAAATGCCTGACAAAACATTCTCAGTAAAGTATTAATGTGCTACAGAGACACCCTGGACTACAAATATTACACATGGGCAAGAAAAACGAGGTGCTCAAATCCCTGAAATTATTTGATGTTCAGCACAGTCCACTCAAACAGTGCTCTGACTGCATTATCACGGCCTCCGCAAAGTTTAAATCCATCAGAAATTACTAAAAACTACAGAGGTGTTGGTTTACTCGTCTATTTTGAATCATCGACTAATGGCTTTCCTGGGAAACAATCGACGATTAGAAGACGAGGATCGCGGCTTCTGCAAGGCAACAGCCGGTACGGATCATTTACACACACAGCGCGGACGGTCATCACACACAAAAACCTAGAAAACAGTTCGGCTTTTGCAGGTTTCACTGGTTTTCAGAGGGCTTTCTGTTTGGTGAATAGAGCCTTCCGTGCATTTAAGCTTCATCAAACAGGAATCCATGGAAACATTTTTTTCCACGCCATAAAATTTATCTACAGCGGCCGCCTGCATCATCGTGATGAGGCAAGGCGATGCCCTATCTCCAGCTTTATTTGCTGTTGTATTAAAGATCTAGCGATGGAAATCAAACAGCTGGGAGTGGGTGCAACACACAGGGACGTAAACCTGAGCTCTTTGCTTTATGCTGATGACATAAACCTGATGGCAGAGAATTAAAAGCCGACAGAAACTGTTGACGTGCTGATGAACGGTGTAATAGATGGCACATTTCTATCGATCTAAAAAAAAAAAAAAAAAGACAGAGGTAATGCAGTTGAGAAGGTCAGGTAAAAAAAAGAGAACATTTCAGTTCTGTTTTTGCAACAGAAATCTTGTCTTCTTTATCTGGTAAATCAGCGTTAGCAGACTGAGACAGCAGAGCTCTGGGAGGTGTTGCAGGGGAAATCAAAACTCGAGGAAATGTGGGTTATTCCACACTCTCTCAGTTATTTCAGTCTCGTCTCCGTCCTATTCTGGATCACCCCTCTGGGACACGGAGGTCAAAACACTTCCACAAAAGTGAAATGGATGACAATGGGGCGATGAGATAGTTTCACGTCCACAAACCATCACCCATGACTGCGATCGACAGAGACATGAGGTGGGAACCATGTGAGGTCAGGTGGAAAGACAAAACGGTGAATTTGTGGAGTTGATCGCTTGATAAACCAGAACCACAAGGATTTTTTTTTTTTTTTTTTTTTTTTTTTTTAATGTGGGACCTCTCAACAGGAGGAGAACAGGGGACAAAAATATCTGAACCACTTCAGGAGCATCTCTACAACCACAGACAGGGGATGAGAGGACATTTAAAGGAATATTCCAACATTGCAGGCAAAATCCTGTTCTGCAGACGTCCCCAGACCGAGACCAGATGTTGGACACCGTTTCCACCTCTGGACGTCCCGTGGTTCAGTTCCTATGGGTATCATCTCCTGTTAGCTTAGCGTAAAGACTTGAAGTCTATGGGAGTCGTTAGCCTGGCTCTGTCAAAGTGAAAAATAAACCTTCCAGCAGCTCCGAGGCTGTCTTAGTGACACAGAGGATCATTCATTCATTCAATTTCCCAAACGCTTATCCTTGAACGCGTCGTGGGGACAGTTATGGATCTGAAATACACATTTTGGGATTTTTTAATTTTAAAACTGGACGTCTTGGACATAAAAAAAAAACACAAAAACAAAGGAGAACGGTTTGAGGAGAAGTCAATCAGTGGTGGATCTTCCTCGATCTTTAAGCAGACTGACTCCCAACTTTTTTTTTTTTCGTGAGGCGGGCCTGAGCGAGTTTGCCACGTTGGATTCAGCAAAAACTCATAACTTCAGGAAACTTTCATAAATGTTTGAGAATATTGGTGAACGTGTTGACTCGGGTGGCGCCATATCATATCGTTCATGATGACACCATTATGAAATTGTACACACAAACACACAAAGTGTCATGATATCATAACAACAGAGTTAAAGCAGCATAATGACAGCGTTCTGTTACCATGACAACCAACAGAGCAGGAGTCAGGTCAGTGTTTTCCACACGGCCCAGGTGCATTAACACCTGCACAAATATCATTAAACCCACTCAGGGTTTCCCAGTAGCACCATTAGTTTCTATGTGGTCACCACCACCATGTAAGCAGCATTTTGGTCGGCCCAGGCACACACACACACACACACACACACACACACACACTGAAACATGTTATTAGAAGAATCGGGGGTCAAAATTCGTTTCCTTTATGGCACCTTAAACGCCTCGCTATGACTGATTATTGGACCAAGGAGGCGTCGGTCAGTACCATCTTATTTTCCATGGTTTTGATCATTAAAAGCAAACGCAGCTCACCTGGCTGCCCACCTGGCTGCTCACCTGGCTGCCCACCTGGCTGCCCACCTGGCTGCCCACCTGGCTGCTCACCTGGCTGCCCACCTGGCTGCCCACCTGGCTGCCCACCTGGCTTGTTGTGAAAATGGAATCGCAGGTGAGAAAAATTCACGAGTTGTGTGTTTTGTGTTGGGTGCCGGGCAGCCAGGTGTGTGTGGTAAAACAAAGTAAAAACACTAAGTTAAGGTGGAGGATTGACTGGAATTAAGACGGTGAAATAGAAAAAATGTAAGATATTAGGCTAAAGTAGTTTTTTCAAATTGTCACTCCCCCCACTGTAAAGTGTCATTCTGTGGGAAACACTATAGTTTTTTCATCATATCGTCTTGGTAATGGTAATACATTGTGATATTATTTTAAGTCTACATCGCCCACCCCTCGCACTGACTTCTCTTGAATCGCTCATATGTGGCATTTAGAGAGAATTTTGTGAGCATGAGTGGGTCCCGTTTCTTTTAAACCGGAGCAGTGAGAGCGAGGCAAAGGGGCGGAGCAAAGGCAGCGTAAAGTGGAGGTGACCTGTCAATCACAAGGCAGCTGAGGCCCGAAGCTCACATGGGAAACACCTTGTGTGTTTGTTAGTTTGAGCGGCGGCGGCGGCGGCGGTGGCGGCGGCGGCGGCGGCGGCTCTTACCCTGTAGTATCTGAAGTAGTCTCTCTCCGTCAGCTTCTTGATGCTCGGGTAAATCTTGAAGTTGTTGAAGACGTCGATGCTCTCGATGTCGCAGAAGCAGTCATCCAGCACGCCGGTCAGCTGCAGGGAGCAGACGGATAAATAACATAAAATCACATGACGGCGACTCTGTCAAACTTCAGGGCAGGACATGTTTTTTTTTTTTTTTTTTTTCCCAGCAGTAAATAACTCACATCTATTATTTCACCAAAGTTTTTTTTGTTTTTTTTTAACTTTTCTCAGTCAGGCTGCAGCTCTGAGCTCCTGCCTCCCCAAACACAGCAGGGAGGATTCAGAGCCGCCTCCCGGTGATCAGCCATCTTTACTACGGACTGACAGACTTTACAGACCTGCAGCACAGCCTGAGGAGAGGGCAGCTTCCTATTGGCCGTCCTCAAGTCAGGGATTTAAAAAACAAACAGATTTCTACCACAGCAATGTAAAAATATTCACTGTCACTCAGCAAAAGATAATCCACGTCCAGAATAAATTAAAATTATTATGATCCTTAACACTTCTTGCCTTGTTTTCTTACTATTTCTATTGATTTTACGTTGCTGTTGTTATTATTTTATATGATCTTTAATGTCTTGAAATGTGACAGAGACAAATATTATTTTAGGATGACAGGATTTACTTGCTAACATAGTGATGTTTTTTAGTCCCTTCATTACAATGTGATCAACTGTTTATTTTTTAATAATTTGTGTTTTTTTTTTCGTTAAGTGTTTGTTTTTGGTCCACAGCTGCTCTGCCCAGCGGATTAAAGAGTCAGTTTGTCAGCCTGGCAAAGAAAAAAAAAAAAAGCTCAGCTGGTAACAGAAAGGTAATGAAGGAACAGAGGAAGTTTCTTTTTCGCTGCAGTTTTAAAAGTCGGCTTGAAAGAGCGCATCCTGCAACACGACAGGAGGTTTCTGCTGCCTGTCCTCTGACCAGCCGGCCTCTTCCTCCACCCCACCTCGACCCCCCACCCCTCCCCTGTGTGAAACCAGCAGACATCGCCGGCTGCCGTGCCGCGGCTCTGCGGGTTCATCACAGCGCCACCTGGAGAACCACTGAGGAACTGCCGCACGGACACAGGAAACATAAAACTCATTCATTTAGACTGAAGAGACTTTTTTTAAACGAGTTCTGACCGAGCCTCAACGGCGAGTCACCAAGAAGAAGAGCTTTACTCTCCTGGCAGCTAAAAGTCTTCAAAGTACAATCAGATGATGTAATCAAACAAACAAACAAAAATTAATTAATTAATTAAAAATATTAAATAAATAAATAAATAAATAAAATAACCCAATAAACAAACAAGTAGGTAGAAAGAAAAAAATAAATGTATAAACAAAATAAACACAAACAAGCAGTTAAAAGAAAAAGAATAAATAAATGCTTATACAGAAAAAGACAAAGTAAATGAATAAAATAAACAAGTAGTTAAAAAGAAATAGGAAAAAATACTAATAAATAAATTAAAGTAATAAAAGAAATTTTAAAAAGACATAAAAATTTTGATTACTATTTCACACTGGCTGTTTCTGGGATTTTGGATATTGTTATTAAATGATATTAAGGCATAAATGTTGTTTTCCTGGCCTTAAAGGCTGCGTTACAGCAAATAAATGCAGTTTTCTGAACTTCCAGCTGTTCTGTCGTTTGTGTCCAGCTGCTTGGTTCTTCACGTCCACGTCACTACAGACGGCTCATCAGAAACCTCACTGTGTCAACACTTTGTTTTGTGAAAGCAACATCAAGCTGATCGAGGTATTCGGTTGAAGAAATATTGCGATTTTCGATTTTATCCACATCGCCCGGCTCTACAGCAACATATGCTGGGCACCGTGAGGCACATGTAAGATCCAAAAGAGAAAGGAAAAAGAAAAGAAAAGAGAAGGAAAGAAATCAGCACTCAGTTAAAAAGTCTGATTCCTCTTTTTCCCCTGGTGTTGCAATAAGGCAGAAAGTCAGTGGCGCTTACAGACAAGCAAATAAGAAAAAAAAAAAAAAAAAAAAAGAGTGAAACAAGCTGACCTCAGAGAGCAGCAGGCCACCCCAGCCGAGCAGCGGGAGGAGGGCGGTGCACAGCAGGCAGAGTCCCCTCGGCATGCCGCAGCAGGTGTGTGTCGCGCTGTTATCCTCCTTTAATTAATTAAAATAATCAGCTGGAGTTCCGCGGCGGGCTGTCAGCGGCTGCGGCAGGGGCGGCGGACTGAGCCGACAGCCGCTGCTCCATGCCCGCCCGCCCGCCCGCCCGCACCTGGACGCCGCCTCCGGGAGCAAACCAGCTGTCAAACTAAGCCCCGCCCGCCCGGCTTCTCTCTCTGTAGTCTTTAGTCCCGCCCGGCGCCGTCGGGACCCGCAGCGCGCCGCCGCGGAAAGAACTACAACTCCCGTGATGCCGCGCGAGGCGGAAGCTCGGCCGCGGCCAATCAGAGTCCACCACGCTGTGCTAGTCACCGATGAAAATAACAGTGGGTTAAGAAATCACCGTGTGTTTACTGTGGTTATCACAACTTTATTTTAGTATTTATGGACTGATTTTTAGTTTTTTCCTTCTCCGTAATTTGATTGAATTCAAGTACACGATGTTTTACGCGTCACACACACAAACACCTTCTATAGATTTACTCAAGTATAGAAAAATAACATTAAAATAAAGTACGATGAACAACAAATAAGAAAAGAAAGAAACCAAAACCGCAGGTATACTCACTAATTGGAGTAAATTCATAGTTTTTGTCAAGTTGTGATTTGACTTTTTTTTGTTTTACCGATTTTTTTTAAGCCAAATCATTTTAAGGATATACCAATTAGCCAAAAATAATAATAATAATGATCAAAATAATTATATAATGATTGATGAGCGGAATAATTGGGTTACGTTGTATTTTGTTAACCTCCTCCTTAACTTTTAACACAAAACTGGATGACCAGCAATAGTTCAAAATGTGCAAAATTGCATTGCAAGGTGAATTACATGACGAATAGTGTTACTGATCATGTTAAAGCCACGTTTTCCTTGAGTTTCCTCTCTCAAAACAGGAAGGCGCTGAAGGGATTTTGTCAATAAAATAACGAACAAATTGAATTTACTGGAGAAAATCTGGTGTTTCGAGTATTTAAACGTTAGAAATCTACAGAATGTGGTCTAAGTCATAACTGACAAAGCTGTGCAATATGAGTGTAATGTGTTTTTTTTTTTTTTTACGGAGAGCTACTGCAGCTAGCTAGCATCACACACACACACACACACACACACACACACACACACACACACACACACACACACACACACAGCGAGTGACGTCAAAATAAAGATGACAGTGGAAAATGCTAGAAGATTTTTCTGAATGGAGAGAGTTCATGGCAGTGGAGGACACCGTCTGCCACGTTACAGGGGATTTAGACGATAAAAGTGTAAATTAAAGAGCGTCACCCGGGCGGGCTGGGTGTGTTTGTTTCTTACGTGACAGAAGCAGCTCTGGTCCGGGCCGTCCGCCGCCGCTCGGCTCGCCGTGCGGGGCTTCACGGGGCTCTGCTGAAACCAGCCCAAAACAAAGTTCCCGAAGAACCACGCCAGCACCAACACGAAGAGCGCCTGGAAAGTGATCTTCCACATGTCGAGCGAACACTTTAAACTATAAAAATAGAAAACAAAACCACCGGAGAAGAGCTGCGGCTCACGCCAGACGAGCGGCTCCTGCTGTCGGTGAGTCTCTCGGTGCTGCCCGGGGCTTTAGCATAGCTAGCGTTAGCATCCGCAGGCTAACACCCGGCAGCCGGCGGGTCCTGCGGGTCTCCTGCGGGACTCCCTGCGGGGCTCGGAGCGGCGGCAGCTGCTTCAGGAGCCGCGGACCGGATATCACAAGTTAAAGCCTCTGAGACGGAGCCGGACGGCCGAGCGGAGCGGAGACATCACGGGCAGCGTTTGGTCCACAGCAGCGGCAAGCTAGCAGCTCCTTCCGCCTACGACTTTCAAAATAATGTCCCGATTGCCAACGTAACCAATCTGCCACGTGAGATCATGCATATATTATAATAATTAATTGTTTTTATTAAACTGACATGTTACATTTTTAGGCGTCCCAAAATACCATTATCCTATATTTGTTGTCATATATGTGTAAGCAAATTCACAGACTGATACTGCTGTTTAATGGACATTTAAATAAATAAATGAATAATAAAAATAAAATAATATAATATAAAAATAATTTAAATTAATTACATTTAATGAAATTAATGAATATTAATAATTTAAAATTATTGTAATTCTAAAAATAAAATTCTATATTTGTAGTCCTGTGTAAGCAAATTCACAGACTGATACTGCTGTTTAATGGACATTTAAATAAATAAATGAATAATAAAAATAAAATAATATAATATAAAAATAATTTAAATTAATTACATTTAATGAAATTAATGAATATAAATTATTTAAATTAATTATTTAAAATCCTATATTTGTAGTCGTGTGTAAGCAAATTCTCAGACTGATGCTGCTATTTAATGAACAAAAAAAAAAAAAAAAAAAAAAAAAAAAATATATATATATATATATATATATATATATAATTGTAAATAAACAATGTCAATAAAATAATATATATCGATTTAAATTAAATTCATTACTATAAAATCAAATGATTGTAATCATAAAAATAAAATTGAAATAGGTTCTAAAAAATAATCAATCACTCAATCAGTCAATCGGTCAGTGCCTAACCCACCATGATGTATTTGTCGAAGTCTGATTTGAGTAAATAATTAATGTTGCGGTAGCATTGATTGTTTATGTGAAACCCAACAACATGAATTGTTAATGTTAGATTTGATTTGTTCGACAATTATTATTGTACCTGTTATTTGTACTGATATTATTAATGCGATATATGTTATTGTTATTATTATTGTTATTAATTCTATTATCCTACTACCCTGCCATGATAATTACTATTTATAACAATTATTATAGCTATTGTTATAATTTATTTATTTGTTTTTTATCAGTATCACAGCTAACACTAGTATAGCCTACATCTCTGTGTGAAAGTTGCATTGCGCTGTGTTCTGCATTTCACTCTGAGCGTCAGTCGTCCTGCTCTGTCTCTCTAACTTCATACAAATATACAAATAAAACTGTTAAAATAAAACTGTACAAAACTATACAAACAAAATTGAAACTGAACTGAACTGAATTCCACATGAACACCAGTTATTATCATACAGGGGTGCATTATATTTTTATATGTTATACTGTTGACTTCCCATGGCCTTATTAACTTTTCAGTCCACAGTGAAACCACTGTCGATGAGCAAAAATTCACAACACGCGCCCCCGCTGACAAATTTCTGGGCCAAATTTTTATACTTTTAATTTGAAGGTTAATTGAACCAACGTCCGGTGTAGCTCCAGCGAACTTGACCAAAAAAACTTTTGGCTACGGAAAGCGCAGCGCTCCAAAAGAGCTCACGGGCAAAACACAAGGGCTAATTTCATCATGTTCTTCCTCGATGGTTCCCTCTCAAAATTAATGAATAATTTAAATGATGCAGAACACAACCATAAATTACAAATAAATAGTAATTATTTAATTAAATACATACAATATGAGCATTTGGGTTGAAAAGTGTGAGGAGGACTGAGGAGTTAGATAGATAGATAGATAGATAGATAGATAGATAGATAGATAGATAGATAGATAGATTGATTGATTGATTGATGGGTAGATGGATAGATAGATTGATGGGTAGATGGATAGATAGATTGATGGGTAGATGGATAGATAGATTGATGGGTAGATGGATAGATAATGCTGTTTCCATCCCTTCATCAGGAGATCAGTCACCTGAGCTCCTCTGGACCTGGAGCCAGGTGTCACTCCACAACACTCAGGATGTTGTTCTCCCATCAGGCCAGCAGGGGGCAGTAAAACATCACACCCGGCAGAAACAGGTCTTAAACAGACTGATAGATAGATAAATAGACAGCTTTCCCACTAACAACATAATAATGTGTATCCATACAAAGGCGGTGTGTCGGAAGGTGGGAAGCAGTGTGTGGGGAGGCGATGTGACATGTATATGAATATTTTTTTCTAAGTCATGGATGCGGGGGCATCTCTGAAAAGTGTGTGTGGGGGGGGGCTTTGACCATTTGACCACCCCGGATTTGCGCCTATGAGATATGCCCTCATTTCCGGTCACCTGTGCCCCTATTTAAATTAAAAAATTTTTAATGCTACTGTGTCACTTTGAGCTATCTGATGACCTCCTGACAGAGCCTGGGTCTCTGGTCACTGGTGTCATTGCTGTGATTTTCTTCTGGTGTTAGGATATATATTTTTGTGTTGTGTTGTTTACCTGTGTGGACGGCAGGTTGCTGCCACCTTGGTAATGGAGATCCAAATAAACAAACATAAATGAGTAAATAATACTAAATGCCAAAGGTAAACATGAATGGCTCCTCCAGTTTCTGTCTCATCAGTCAGTCGTCTCATCCTCTCATACATTCACCCGTCCACTGCCAGCACCCACTTTCTGCTTCTTCTTCTTCTTCTTTTCTTCTTCTTCTTCTTCCTGCATTTTGAACCTCCCACCTGCCTGCTCACCTGCCGGGACTGCTTGGTTCAGGTTATTTACACATACAAGAAACCTTCTACAACATACAACATAAAATTAGCAGGGAGGTGTGAGGGAGAATTGACTGAAAAAAACTAAAAAGCGCCGTTCTCCAGGCAGCATGTCACTGGAAAGTTTGCACATCATACTAATACTATGCATCATACTAATCATTTTTTTTTAAGTAAAAGAAAGAGAAAACATATTATGGCATAGCACTTTAACAACAATGCATCTCATAAATACCCATCTATAAACACAAGTATAATGAAGTGAGTCAGAGTCATAAGACACTCACAAATAAATACACACACACACACACACACACATACACATGAAGAACACACACTCATAACACATGCAGGCAGCCCCGCCCTGTCAGACAAAGAGTTTACACTCATGTGACATGACTTATAGTTTCCATAAGATGAGAAAGATTAAGGAAACTAAACACAAACAATTTGAAAATAAATAAATAAATAAATAAATAAAAAAGATAGAAAAAAGGAAAACAGGCAGGATTTGGAAAATATTGTTTTGACCCTGTTTAAATTGGCAGACCACATGGAAAATACTGATTGGTGATGAGAAGTGATTTCAGGGCTTTTTTTTCCACAGTGACACCAGCCTCCTCCTGCTGCGCCACAGATGGACAAACATGTGTTATTTATTTTTTTCAGTGTACTACAGATTCCCCTTGACAGCAGCAGGTTAGTGCCATAATATTCTGAGAAAAAAAAAACAAAAAAAAAACCTCAGAATTTACACACACACACACACACACACACACACACACACAAAAATCAGCTCAAGTCACGGCAGCGTCTCTTCAGAGTCCAGATGCTGAGGAGGAGATTGTGATTCTGGACTCAAACCAGCAGGATTTCCCTCTGACTGGATCCCACAGGAGGAGAACAAATTAGTTTTCACTGTTGTTTTTCTTTTTTTTCTCATAAATTTGTGACTTTATAATCTCAGAAATTTCAAGATTTTTTTTTTTTATAAATTTGAGTTGTTGTTTTTTTTTTTTTACATATATAAAATCATCACTTTGATCACAGAGAATATTCTTTTTTTTCCTCATAAACTGACGGCTTTACTCAAAGAATTTCTGAGTTTGTTTGTTTTTTCCCCCCACAAATTTGTGAGATTTTTTCTCTTTAAAATCTCTTTACTTCACTTTAACCCCCAGTTTCCCTTGACTCTGTAATTTTTTTCTCCCGGCAGTGGCCCTAATATGCCGTCATACACTTCAAATCAATCATTCATGCTCACTTTGGAAATTTTGTGTTTTGCTGCTTTACTTTGAAATTCACGACCGGAATTCCTACTTGACCAAAGTGCCGGTGAGGTTTATTTTGAAAGCGGTGGCCGGAAGTGAAGTGCGCTGTGTTCTGCGCAGCTTGACGGCAGGTGATGATGCTGAGGAGCCGCAGCAGCAGAGCATCCTCCTCTGCAGCTCCTCACCTGGACGGATGGATGGACGGATGGACGGACGGATGGATGCGCCGTGTTTGTGGCGGATGCGGCTTCACTGAGGAGACCTGAGCTGTGATCCGAGCCGCTGCTTCCCCCAAACCGAGGCATCATGGTGGATTTGTCCGAAACTGACGCAGTGTCGTCCGGACAGAGCCGAGCCGCTGGCCAGGGCAACTGCTCCTGCAACGGGAGAAAAATGTCGAAAAAGTCGCGCACAAAAAGAGGGAAACGAGGCAGGAGGAGAAAGAATAAAAAGACACCAAGGAACAACAAAACCCCGCCACCGTATTTACCGCCTGAGGTACCGTCCTGAGCCCGGGGATTAGCGCTATCATCCCCACAGCTAGCTAGCTAGCCGCTGCAGCTAACCGTCGCTAGCAAGCAAAACGCTGCAGTGTTGTTGCTAATAAACCCATTATCTTCATTTATTAAGAGGTGAAAACACCACTGTTATTAATTAAGTCTTATTTCTGCCTCAGTCTCTATCTGCGCAACTCTGTTTACCAAAGTCCACTCAGATATCTCGCAGCGTATCGTAACTCTGCCCGCTGGTAAACATACAAACACCAGAAACTATCATTTAATGTCCATTTCGACTCGAAATGAGGGGCTTTTTCATTCGGCTTGAACACCATCTGAGATGTGTGAACAGCATCTTCAGTTTGACTCCTGGTTCCCTGGTGCCCGCTGGTGCCGCCCACCTCTGTGCGCCGTGAAGCCGCCGTGGTGAAACAAAACAAACAAACATGTTTTACTGAAGGAAGGAGTGCTGGGTTAATTATGTTTATGCCGAACGGAAGAGTGAATCAGAATAAGATGATAACGTGTCGAGTCATGTGTTATGGGTCATGCAGTTTTGCATCATAACCAAGGTTTCATTAAATTGACGGTGAATTCGCTTTTTGTCTTCATATCTTAGCTCATGGTTATTAGTATAGGCATTATGCAAAGTGAACTAGGAAAAATTGCAACAGAAACTCTTTCAACTTTTTTAGTCTCATAAATATGTTGGTTATAACATATCAAAAGTCCTAAAAATCACCTATTTATGACCACATGTTACCAAAAAACACTGTTTTTAACACACAGGGGAAAGGGGTTCCAAATTTTACTTTCAGATATCACTATAAAAATTCACAAGTTGATTACACACACAAAGACAAGAAAAAAAGTCAGTTACAAGTTCTTTGAATTATTCTGTTTACACATGCATATCACACATTATCTGATTTGATATGCGCTAATAAGGAATTTAAGGAATAAATGCCAGAACAGATATTTAAACAGTGAATTTAAAGGTTACTATATATACAGTAACCTTTTAATTCACTAATTCAAGGTTACTGTATATATAGTCTAAAAAAGTTGAAAGAGTTTCTGTTGCAATTTTTCCTAGGTTCACCCCCTTTTTCTCACAAAATGCCTATACTATATAGGTGAAATGTTGTCCCCTCAAACTATGGATATTATAGTCTCTCTCTCTCTCACTGACACACACACACACACACACACACACACTGTTCTACTGGTCTGTCAGGGTATATTTGGATCATAATGCTAAAGTGTTTTTCTTTCATCTCACTTATCATGTCAAGTTGGTTATGTTGTGTATAGTGTATTATTTCCATAGATTATAGACTGCAAAGTCAACTAAAGAGCTGGGATGATATGTCTAGGCCTACTTGGGTTCCAATCCCTTACAGTATGTATTACAGTTCTTAAGTATTGCAATTCAGTATTACGAGTTAGTGCAATTTTTATTTTTTGAATTCTCCTCTACTTTGTGGATGCAAACTTTCTTGAGGCTGTGATTCTCCTAGAGGTCACTATAGGTCATTTTACACAGTGACATCCGGTTTGAAAAAAACATTCTGACTGCAGTGAAATGGCTGCTATGGGGACTAACATCATCACACAGGAATCAAACTGGCAGATTTTATTTTTTGACATGTTTGTCACAAAATGACAGAGAATAGCAACTTTTACTCGTTAAATCTTGCTCCAGCTGTCTGTTACACACATGCTGCTGTGTGGAGTGTGTTCCCCTCCTAACAGTTTATAACCCACCCAGGTTAATTTTCCTTTGCATTTGATGCTGTGTAGAAATCACTGATGTCCCACTGCAGCTCCTGTTAATGTGTCAGGATCTAAAACATCAGGTTTTGGTGTCAGTCCCTCACAACCAGAGAGCGAGGCTCTTCTTCTGTGCCGTTTCTCACCGCCGTTCAGCAGCCCGACAGGAGCAGCCGATAGACCAGCATGCACTGCTGCGTTAAGACAGGTTCAGTTCTGAGTGATGGCACGACTCCTTTTTCTTTTCCTTTTTTCCCCCCGACCTAAAAAAACTCTCAAGGTTATCGTCAAACTGAGCCGTTTGATCACTTTAACACACAGCTTCAGCTCTTTTCTTTGGAGGCTGCCGCTGAAAGGGATTGTGGGAAATGTAGGAAATGACCAGCAGGTAGAAGCAGACAGAGAAGGATGAGGAAATGTTTATTTGTTACTGACTGACTTCTGTTGTTTCCTCTGTTGTGTCTCTTCAGGCTGAAGAAGGAAACATCGAGTACAAGGTAACTTCTCATTTGCTGACTGATTTTAGCAGCTTTGTGCTGATATGGACAAAAAATGAAGGGTGATCTGCTGAATATAGTTGTGATGATAATAATGATAATAATAATATTATAATGCTCATTATAGAGTGCTTCTCAAAATCATGTTACAAATTAGTTCACAAAGGCAGCAATAAATAGAGTAAAATGAAAAAAACAAGTCACAAACCCATCAAACTTCAAACATAAACTCTGAGCTCAGATAATGACTTCATATTGTCTACGTCATGGAAATATTTAAATGCAGATTTTGCAAATTTGAAAAACTATTTGTTTTTTCTCTTTTAAATTTGCAACTTAAATCTCAGAATCTCAGAATTTTTTTGTCAGAAATTTACGACGTTAATCTCAGACTATCTGATTTTTTCTCACGAATTTCAAATTTGTGATTTTATAATTAGCATTTTCTTTTTTAGTTTCTCATACATTTATGACTTTATTCTCAGATGTTTTGAGTTTTTTTCTTGCAAATTTGAGACTTTATAGTCTCAGAATTTTCATGTTTTTTTTCTCACAAATTTGCAACTTAATAATGTCAGAATTTTCAAGGTTTTTTTCTCATAAATTTGTGAGTTTTTTCTCATACCTTTACGACTTTAACCTCAGAGAATTTCTGAGTTTTGTCTTGCAAATTTAACATTTTTGATTTAATAATTTCATGAATTTACCACCAGTAGTTTTCTCTTAAAAATGTACATCTCAGAGATTCTGAGTTATTTTCTTGGAATATCACCCCCCCTCCTCCGGCCCTTACACACCGTCACACTCTTCAGATGCTTCTGTTTGAAATTTTCTGATCAGTAGCTCCGCCCCTCTCTCTCTCTCTCTCTCTCTCTCTCTCTCTCTCTCTCTCTCTCTCTCTCTCTCTCTCTCTCTCTCTCTCTCTCTCTCTCCCTCTCTCTCACTCTCTCCCAGCTGAAGTTGGTGAACCCGACTCAGTATCGCTTCGAGCACCTGGCCACGCAGCTGAAGTGGCGGCTGCAGGAGGGCCGCGGCGAGGCCGTCTACCAGATCGGCGTGGAGGACAACGGCCTGCTGGTCGGCCTGACGGACGCCGACATGAAGGCGTCGCTCAAAACCCTGAGGAGGATGGCAGAGAAGTAGGTGGCCCTCTGACCTCGTCCACACGATGTCCAAAACGCTGATATTTTCCAACTCTTCTGTCTGATTGCTGATGCATCCACATGTTTTTTTCCACCTAATTGCAGAGACCATCAAGCCTCTCCTGTGGGGGAATTAACATGCTCTTATTTTGAAAACCCACTGGCAGATGCAGACATAAACTTTTCAGAAATGTACACATTTTTTGGACCAAATAAGAAAGCGACTTCAACTTAGGTTATGTCAAAACCATAAAAATGCCATATTATACGTCATTTTTAGACGTTTCCTCTCAAACAAAACTGTCAGATCCGTGCTACTGAAGCAGGTTTGGATGATTTTCAACCCATTTCGCACATCGACATGTGATATCAGTGAGAATTTTCATTTCAGGCCAATGTCGATATTTAATTTCAAAGCCAATACTGATGACGTCCTTAGTCATTTTGGGTGTAAGTATCAATAAATAAATGTACCCTCAAAAAAAAATCCACTGTTTTTTCAAAAAAGTCCCAGCAAAAATGTTAATGCAAATATAGCGACTATTATAATAAACAAAGAAGTCGCTGAGAGGCTGAGCTTAGGGTGTTTGCTGATTGTCCGACACGCTGTACAAACAAAATATTCGCTGAGATCAAAAAATACGTTTAACGAGTTTTATTAAAGAATTAGAACAACTTATTGTAACGTGCTCAAAGTATAAAAAAAACAATCACAGCGATCAAAAGCAAAAACAGCGGTCAACAAAAAATACGGCCTCTCCCGTCACTCACCCTCTTTCTTTGTTATATCTCCCGCCGTGCCAGTGCCCAGGTGATTATATTAACTAGGAGGTTACCACCCATATCCCTGTGACCCAGTTGCTGTGATATTAACCAACAAAAAATAACAAAATATAATAACCAAAATAACCCAAATTTAAACCACAAAATTACAGTTCACCATACGTTACTTCATGGCTCCTACACACCAGCCCCTAATTATTGTGCTATCACCCAATAATTACCCACATTATGCATAATAGGAGTCATGAAATAAAAATAATCAATCCACATAATCACTTTACATTTCTTGTCTTCTTCCTTCCTCCTGATCCTGTGAAAAGTCATAAGTCAGTAGGGCCAGAGGTTGCCAGCACATAGCCCTGTAGTGATCTGTGATCTTCACAGTCACTGTCAGTCAAAGTGTCAAAGTTTAAGTCAAAGGTCAAAGCAGAGGTCAAGGCATCAATCCACACCAGCCGCTCCACATCCAGCATCAGCTTCCTGTAGCAAACAGACCTTGGTTATAGGCCGATCCAGGCAGCTACTCTTTGTTTTGATGCGCACCTGACGCACAAAGCCTCTTCTGTCCGGAAAAGTTTGCAGGACTCGTCCTATGACCCAGGAGTTACGAGGTGCTGTGTTGTCCGCTATAAGCACCAGATCTCCAGAAACAAGGTTGCGCTTCACTCCTGACCATCTCTGTCTCTCCTGCAATTGAGGTAAGTACTCTTTAACCCATCTCTTCCAGAACAGGTCTGACATGTACTGAACCTGCTTCCATCGCCTGCGAGCATACATGTCAGCCTCCTGGAAGACTCCTGGTGGCAAAGATGGTGAAGCTTTCAACAGCAGCAGGTGATTAGGTGTCAATGCTTCCAGGTCGTGAGGATCCATGGAAGCTTTTGTAATCGGTCGGCCATTGATAATGGCTTCCACTTCACAGAGTACTGTGTGAAGGCCTTCTTCATCCAAACTCTGTACATTCAAGGTGGAATTGAGGATTTTGCGGATTGATCTAATTAACCTTTCCCAAGAACCTCCATGATGGGAACCAGCTGGGGGGTTAAAAGTCCATTTTATCCCTTTCTGAAGGAGGACGTCATTAATCTGTGCCTGATTCCACTGCTCAATGGATGCCTTCAATTCACGTTCTGCTCCTACAAAATTTGTCCCATTATCAGAGCGCAATTCACGTACTTGGCCACGTCTCGCTATAAAGCATCTGAGAGCATTTATGAAGGCGTCAGTATCAAGTGAAGGTGCCACTTCAATGTGGATTGCTCTTATGGCCATGCAGGTGAAAATTACCCCATACCTCTTCACAACACTCCTTCTGCTCCTCACCTCAAAAGGTCCAAAATAGTCCACTCCAACCCGAGTAAATGGAGGTTCATCTGGAACAATCCTTTCGGAAGGTAAGTCTGCCATCTGCTGAGACACTGGCTGAGCATTCAATCGTCGACAGGTCACACATTTTGACAGAACACTCCTTATGGCTGCACTAGCTCCCGTGATCCAGTATCTTTCACGCAGCTTGGACAACATGTGGTTTCTCCCGCTATGTCCCACCTCTTGATGGACATGTCTCAGAATAAGGGTTGAGATATGCAAGTCTTTTGCCAGTATTATGGGATGTTTAGCTTCTACTGGCATAGATGACCTACTGAGCCGACCACCAACTCTCAGAACACCATCCTCCATTAGTGGGCAGAGTTTGTGGATGTGACTATGACCCTTGACACTTTTGCCTTTTCCCAGCATGGAGAATTCCTCTGGAAACCTCTTCCTTTGGCTGAACTTGATGATCTCCAGCTCTGATTTCTCCAGCTCCTCCACTGATAGACAACTTGGAGCCATCTTTCTCTTGAATGTTTCCATATCCTTCTCCAATGAACATCGTCGTTGTTCCATATCCAAGCCAGACTGTGCAAGAGCCATGTTCAATTGTTTCCTCTTCTGAAAGAGAGATGAGAGCCAAGTTTTAAATCTCAAGATCCAAGCTACTGACTTTCTCAAACGGATCCAAGAGCTGAAGTGGTGGATCATGCGGGTCACTGCATCAGCCTCCTCGCTGGCCTGTAGAGCATTCACTGTGGCTGCCCTTTTGACCTCAGGGTCATCTGCTGGAAGTTGATGAACATCCCCAGGATTGACAGGCCACTCGTTCACAGGTTGAAGGAGAAAACTCGGCCCCGACACCCATGTTGCATTCTTGAGAAATGCATCCACTTTCACACCCCTGGAGGCGACATCAGCTGGATTACTTGCAGTTTCAACATACCTCCACTGAGAGGGTTGTGAAGCCTTGTGAATCTCTGTGACTCGGTTGGCAACAAAGACTCTGAACCTGGAAGTCTCATTCCTGATGTATTTGAGCACCGAAGTACTGTCAGTCCAAAACACAGAGTCCTGAAGATCCATGTGCAGCTCTTTCCTCCACAAAACATCAATGCGACTGGCCATGGTGGCAGCAATGAGCTCCATTCGGGGGATGGTCACAGGTTTCAGTGGCGCCACCCTAGCCTTGCCCATGACAAAAGCACTGTGTACTTGTGAGTGTGCATTTCGTGACAGCAGGTAAGTCACTGCTCCATACCCATCTTCACTTGCATCACAGAAATGATGTAATTGTGCTGTAGTCACCTCGCCAAAGTCCAGAGGTTTCAGACATCTCATGATGTTATATTTCTCCAAATGGAAAAGTTCACTCAGCCAACTTGTCCATTCCTGAGCCACGTTGTGGGGTATGGCATCATCCCAGCCAAGTGCTCTCCTACACAGATCCCTTAAGATCTTCTTTGCAGACAAGACAACAGGACTCAAGATACCAAGAGGATCATAGATGGAGCCGACTGTAGAGAGGATTCCTCTCCTGGTGAGTGGTCTGTCCTTAACAACAATCTTGAACTTGAAGGTATCGGACTGGATACACCACTCCACACCAAGCACTCTCTCCACAGGTGGCAAATCCTGGTCCATGTTCAACCTTTTCATGTCTTTAGCTCTGTGCTCTTCAGGTATTGCAGCTAGAACACCCCGTCTGTTGCTTATCCACTTTGTGAGTTGGAATCCACCTTTAGCACAGATCGCAACGAGCTCATGATAAAGAGACACAGCTTTCTCCTCTGAAGCCGCAGACACAAGACAGTCATCCACATAAAAGCAATGTAGAACCTTATCCACTGCTTCCTGGCTGAACTGTCCTTTGTTGTCCTCTGCACATTTCCTGAGAGCAAAATTGGCACAGCTGGGAGAGGACGTTGCCCCAAAGAGATGCACCTTCATCCTGAAGTCCACAAGGTCTTGACTTAAATCTCCAGCAGGCCACCAGAGGAACCTCAATAAATCAGCATCCTCTGGTGGTACTCTGACCTGGTGAAACATTGATTCCACATCCGCCATGATCACAACTGATTCTTTCCTGAATCTGCTCACCACTCCAATCAGCGAACTGGTAAGATCTGGACCCTGTAAGAGATGAGCATTAAGTGATGTTCCTTGGAAACTTGCCCCACAGTCAAAAACAACCCTGATCTTCTTTTTTGTAGGATGGTAAACACCTTGGTGCGGGATGTACCAGACCCTGCCATCACTACGTTCCAAATCCACTTCAGGCACCCTTTCAGCGTAGCCTTTGGCAACAAGATCATTCATGAAGGCCGTATAGTCAGCATGAAATGAGGAATCCTTCTGAAGCCTCCTTTTCAGGTGCAAGGCACGCTGCTCAACGATTTTTCTATTATTTGGCATGCTAATGTCCTTTTCCCTCAATGGCAAATTGATCTGATAATGGCCATTGACCTGCTTTGCTGAACTTGTGACCAGCTCCATGAATTTCCGATCCTCCCTTGACATGCCAGGCTGTTCGTCCATGCTGCATTCGGGGAAGTCTGCCTTAAACTGCTGTTGCCAAAGTTGGTCCAAATCCACAACTGACACTCTGTTCACTGTTAACTTGGGCTGCTCACCATCCACAGCATCACCACTGTCTCCTTTCAGTGGCCCATTCACAGTCCAGCCCAGCATTGTCCTGATTGCATAGGGTCCATTTCCAACACTGCGAATGACTTGCAAGGGTTCCAAGGCTTTAGGAACATTTGTCCCAATCAACAGTTCAATCTCTGCATCAATCTCAGGCAAATGAACATGCTTTAAATGAGGCCATTTCTGAATATCACTCTGTTTTGGAATATTTCCCTTGTGGACAGGCATGTATGCTTGTGTGTAAGCCTTGGGCAACTCACAGAAATGCTCCTCAGTCAAACTAGCCACTTCCAGTCCTGGCACAACATGGCTACTCACAATTTTCTCCTGGCCCATCGTCCGTAGCAAAATATGGACTTTCTTTCCTACAAGATCAAGCTTCTCCATTAAGGCCTCTGTACAGAACACTGCAGAGCTTCCTGGGTCCAAGAAAGCATAGGTGGTGACAATCTTACTACCCTTCTTCGACTTCACTTGTACTGGAACTATGGGAAGTTTGCAGTCATTATCACCAGCCCCTGTAAGCCCACTGGACATCAGAGCGCTGTCCACTGACGACTCTGATTTCCTCTCAGCTTGGTCAGAATCTTTGTCCTTTTCTCTTTGAGGAATGTGAAGTACAGTTGGATGCTTCAGACCACATTCTGCACAGGTAATCCGTTTTCTGCAAACTTTGCTGATATGTCCACTACACAAACAGCCAAAACAGACACCATTTTCTCTTAAGAAGCCTATCTTCTCTTTGTGTGCCTTCTTTCCCAACTGTGGACACAAATCTAATGTATGTCCTCCTCCACAGCAGATGCATGTCCTCCTTGCCGACTCGACACGCTCCTTTCCTTTAGCTCCAGGCTGAGTTCTGTTTATCACAGGGGCTACAGTGGTAGCATAGCTGGTTCCCTTAATTCCAGAATGAGGTTGTTGATTAGGCTTATTCATGCCTCTATTAGTTGTCAGTGATGGGGCGTCCTGTATGTTTCCAAACACTGGGTCAGTTAGAATCCGCACTTGTCTCTCAATGAAGTTTGCAATGTCAATGAATGTAGCTCTCTGGCCTCGCCTTTCCTGCAGTTCACAGGCTGTAGACCTCCACTTGTCCCGAAATTTGTAGGGCAACTTTCTTATGATGGTTAACATGTTAGCCGGCATGTCCAGTTCATGCAGGTATTGCACCTCTTCCATGATGTTACAGCAACCTCTGAGAAAAAGGCTGTAATCTTGCAGAGCTTTTACATCCTCATTTTTGATTGATGGCCATGAAAGAGCTCTTTCCATGTATGCGGATGCAATCTTCTGCTCATTTCCGAACTGCTCCTTTAACAAAGCTTTTGCCTTAGCATATCCTCTCTCAGACTCCATGTGCTGGCAGCTTCTTATCAGTTCTTTGGGATGACCTTTTGTGTGCTGTTCCAAAAAATACAGTCTGTCACTGTGATTCGCTGTGTTCCTCTCCACACTGTTTTCGAAAGCTTTCACAAATGTATGATATTTTAATGGATCGCCATCAAACACTGGTATCTCCCTCTTAGGTAACGAAGAAAGGCATTGCTGCTGTACCAACAGTGCTGTGATCTCATTTTGTTTCCTCATAATGCCAAACATATTGTTTTGATCTTCATTTGGAACAATATTTACCTCGAAGGCATTTCCATCTTGCATTTGTGTTCTTTCTTGAGAACTGTGATTCACTGCATGCAGCTTGGGTTCATAGGTGCTAAGTGACATAAGTTCAGGATAAATTAACTGAGATGGATTTTTCTCCTTAGGTCTTGTTCCTGCCTCTTGATGAATATATTTGATTTCCTGTTGTGACATTTGGGGTACAAATGTCTTTGCTTTAGCACTGAGGGTCTGTGCTTTCCCTTGTCCCTTTTCCAAATAGGAGTTCATTCCATCTGAGCGCTTAGTTACAGAGGTTTTCCCACTTAGGATGCTCCGAGACTTGAGCACATTCAGTTTAGCCATGTTTGCTGGAATTTCCTCATCCAGTTTAAGCTGCTCCTTCCTTTTACGTAGCCGTTCCTCCTCTTCTTCCAGTTCATGTTTGTCTTTTAATAATTTTTGCCTCATCTTTAAAGCTGCCAAGTCAGCCTCTGCTCTGAGACGTGCAGAAGAAACACTGGAAGCAACAGACTTTCTTCCTGCAGCAGAGTTTTGTGATTTGGAACCTCCGCTTCCCACATTTGACACAGTCGCTTGGTTTTACATTGTCTTGCATGTCATCTGTATTGATTATGGAAGCAGCTGATAGCTGAGGTTCATCAGCTGTTGGAGAGGATATTTGTTCATTCATTTCACCAGAATCAGCTTGAGCATGAAAGACGTGGATTAATTCCTCTGGTTCATTCAACCATTGTTCAACATCCCTTTTAAATGTATTGCTGTAGCCCATAATGCTAGAAAACCATTCATTGTGTCTTTTCTGTTCTTCCTCAGGGAGTAAAGGAATCAACATGTTATGTGACATGGTGGCATTTTCACAATATTCAGTTAAACTCTCCAAAAAAGATTGTACCTGTGAGACATTTTCCTTGTTTCTCATGAATGATTTCATTTGTGGTATGAGCCCTTTAACTTTATTCACACTCATTTTCCTTTCCCGTTGAAGCTTTTCAATTTTATTCTCCATAGCCTTTGCAGTGAGCTTTGATTGCCTTTTTCCACTCTCCATTTCAGCACTTGAAACAACAGCATTTATTTAACTCATTTTCCTCTTTTATTTCCTTTTTCCAGTTCCTTTTCAATACATTTGTGCATCCAAACACTTCCACAGACCGAAAGGAAATTCCTCCAGAAAACGTCACACACATCAGCAGCGCAGCGGCAATTTCAAAGAGACAAAGCTTAGATTCCTCATCTGACAGCAAGGAGAATTTACAGCACCGGATCCACACAATCAATGCCAGCAATCGGGATGACCACTCTCCCAACCGGTTCAATCAAACAATTGTCCCCAATGGACTCAGAGCAGAGAATATGCAAGCCGCATTCCTTCCATTATTACACAGCTTAATGCGCATATACACCGGTAAGCATACCTGGCTTTTGAGTGCTTCTCCCGATGTTGTAATAATTGAGAGCCGGTGCCTTCCTCCGTCATTTATCTCCGATGATCCGTTCTCCCATTTGATCCTTGAATCCCCTGCGCTGTCCGGTGTTGTTTTCCTTAATGCCTTTTTTTGTTGACAAAAATATAGCGACTATTATAATAAACAAAGAAGTCGCTGAGAGGCTGAGCTTAGGGTGTTTGCTGATTGTCCGACACGCTGTACAAACAAAATATTCGCTGAGATCAAAAAATACGTTTAACGAGTTTTATTAAAGAATTAGAACAACTTATTGTAACGTGCTCAAAGTATAAAAAAAACAATCACAGCGATCAAAAGCAAAAACAGCGGTCAACAAAAAATACGGCCTCTCCCGTCACTCACCCTCTTTCTTTGTTATATCTCCCGCCGTGCCAGTGCCCAGGTGATTATATTAACTAGGAGGTTACCACCCATATCCCTGTGACCCAGTTGCTGTGATATTAACCAACAAAAAATAACAAAATATAATAACCAAAATAACCCAAATTTAAACCACAAAATTACAGTTCACCATACGTTACTTCATGGCTCCTACAGCAAAAACACAACATGAAGATGATCATCCTTTTTACCTGCTATTTAGTGTCACAGACGAAATGTTTTCTACAGATCTCGTCTGTCTACAGAGCATTATCTCCTACGCAGTTAAAGTTCTGTTACACTGAAAATCGTTCCATGTGAATTGTCAGTTTTCACGCCTTGGCTCAAGATTTTTGCATAACTTCCATCTGTTTGTATTCAGAACACACGACTTCATGTGTCGGGGTCTTTCCATATCAAATCAAGCAGTTCAGAAAAACATTTCCCACCTGACCGCCTCAGAATCAGCTGATTTTTGTCCTACAATATCTTTTGTATATTCAGTGAAGTCATGCAAAATCTGACATTCATGTTACTATTTTCTGAGTTTCAGCTCCTCAGAGTTCATAGATAGATAGATGGATTTACTTTATTGATCCCAAACTGGGAAATTCTTATGTTACAGCAGCAATGGAAACATAAAATAAAATTAAATAGAATACATGCAAAAATATATACAATAAAGACTATATACAGTAAAAAAAACAAAAAAAACAAAAAAAAAACATCTAACAATATGAAACGTACAGATGGTAAATATGAAATGGTAAATATGAAATATACAGATGGTATATGACATACATACAGGTAGCTCCAAATTTCATGCTTTTTTTTAATGCACAATGATGTTTTTTTTTGTTTTTGTTTTTTTTTGTTATTTATTTATTTTTATTTTTTTTTAGCATTTTTGAGCCTCATAACTCCATTCCTAACAGCCTCATGAAAGTTTCAGGGCTGAAAAACAAACTTGAGCTCTGTTCAAAACTGCAGCCGACTCAGTTTCACATCCATCGTCAGAGTCACAGTCCTGAACCAAAATCTGTTTTTTCTTCACGGCCTGAACATGAGGCTGGTCTGAAACTGGGAGCTTTCACCTGCCAGAACCTGTTTGAACAGCCTCCTGTCCCACACGCTGATATGACCCCTGAGAGTTTTCCCAAAATGCACTTTTCCCAGTTTTCTCTGATGAATTACCAGAAAACATGTGACACCTCCAGGACACCAGCGCTGGTTTCTGTCCCTCTGAGTCTCAGACATGAAGCTGCTCCAGTTCTGCTGCTCAAACTTTCATTTTCCCCAAGAGATTGATGCTCAAAGTCCGTGACAGAAAAAAATCCTGTTGAAGAAAAACCAGTTTCCATGGAAAGACCCACCTGCGACTACTCATGTTTGTTTCTGAGGAGAAATCTCCTGTGTTTTTTATGTTTACTGTTGAAAATACATGCAGCATTCACCTAGAGGCTGCTCGTATTGGTCACAGCTCACAGCCCAGTCTGCAAAATCAATTTAATAATTTCCAGGTCTGAAAATGGCATAAGAATGGCTGTTTAACAACGGTTAATGTTATAAATATTATATTACTTACCTTATGCGGTTGTGGACCCGCTGTCACTCCACAGGAAATGAACAGAGTCAGGAAATGCTAAGGGTTTTTGAGTGGAAGCTCCGCAGGAAGCCCGAGCGTTGAACCTGCACTCGTTCATCAGTGCGGTGTGAGGTTGGCTGTCGTGTGTCTGATCGGGGTTTCCCTCTCTGTTCCCGCTCTGCTCAGGGTCGGCGCCGACATCACGCTGCTCAGAGAGAGAGAGGTCGACTACGACTCGGACAGAAACTGCCGCAAAATCGCAGAGGTCCTCGTCCGGAAAGTTCCAGACGACCAGCAGGTGAGGAGGTGAAGGTGGAGGCCCGACTAAAGACGTGATGAGAAAGATCTTTACTTTACACCGTAAAAAAAACCAAAAAAAAAACATAATATCACCACAGGGTTGACGTGTCCTGTGGACTGGCTCTCCACCACCACCTTTTGGGCGTTTTTAATTTTGAATTGGAATAAGTGAATAATTGAATTGTGGCATGTGGATGAAGAGGAAACGAAACAGATTTTGTGAATGGATGATAATGTAGGAAGTGGCCTTGTGTGTTTTGGATGTTTTTGTGAATATCGGCCAAAGCGTTTGGTTGTTGCTGCTTGAAAAAGCAAGAAGAACAGCGAGATTTCATCTGTTAACCCTATGAAGCCATTCGTATCATATATGATACACATTTTCAATTCCATTTTTTCGTTTTCAGTTTAATCAATACTTGACTAAAATACTGTTGTATACCTTTGAACACTTCCCCTGTTCACCCTGGACCATACCATTGGCACTTCAAGTACATATCATACACCAGAAAGGTCGTGCAATAACATATTTTTTTATTTATTTTTTTTTTATATATATATTTTGTTATGGGACTAAATTTCAATTTCAAAAAATTGGAATTTTCTGCCAATTCTTTCATAGTTCAGGCTTTATGGGGTTAATAATTATTATTTCACCAGTGGAGAGTCTGCTCCATTTTCACCTGAAAGCTGCAGATGGAAACTCTGAAAAAGGACGATTAGCCTTTGAACTTTGTGACCGCTGCCTCGTCTCGGTGATTGACTTTAGCTTTGAGAAAGTTTGCTGATAATTTGCCCAGAAACCTGAGTGGAAATGCAGCCGCTGCAGCTCAGGTTCAGCCATGTCAGGAAGTCATTTGAGGAAATCGTCGGCTGAAGTGGAAGCAGACGAGGCCGACAGAAAGTTCAATTAAAACAAATCCTAACTGACTGCACACACATATATATTTTGGGATTGCCCAAAGCTCCTGGATTTCTGCATGAATATTCAAAAGGAGATTAACCAGATTTTGGGTATTAACTTCACTTTAGATCCAGCACTTTTCATACGGGCGATTTATTAATAATTCTGCTTTGAATAGCGAAAGAAAATGGCAACAGCTTCCTGACTGAAGCCACAGCCTCCCAGCACAACACAACTGGAGAGACGAGGTTAAAAAAACATATAGGCTAAATCTTTATCATGGAGAAAATCACAGTGAGATTACAGCTGAAAACAGATGACGGTCACCTTTAATCCAAGCAAGGCCAGAACTTTAGTCGCCTCCTATTTCCTGTTCCTCTTGTTATTTATTTCCCTTTATTTGTTTTTATTTGTATTTCTGTTCCTAGAGCACTTGTGCTTTGTTTTTCTCCTCATTTAGTTATTTCTCACATATAAACTAAATAAAATAAGTGTGGCTGACACTGCAGTTATTGCAGTGTTGAATCATATAATGGGATATAATCGGATTATAACCGAGGAGGAATTACCTCATTTACAACAGATATGAAAAGATTATAAGTCAAAACAAGTGTAACTGTTTATACATCTCCAAGTTGTATGTTTTTTTAGTCCAGTCATTTTAGGCCAAGACTCAACTGATTCTGTATCCTCAGTTTGTCCTGAGTGAGGGGAAAAAAAGTCCCAAGGAATCCCATTGGTGGAAAGTTTTGAAAATCACCTTTATATGACCATGTAATACCAAAAAAAAAACAACAACTTTTTAACACACAGGGGAAAGGGGTTCAAAATTTTACTTTCAGATATCACTATAAAAAATCACAAGTTGATTACACACACAAAGACAAGAAAAAAAGTCAATTACAAGTTCTTTGAATTATTCTGTTTACACATGCATATCACACATTATCTGATTTGATATGCGCTAATTGGAGTAAATGCCAGAACAGATATTTAAACAGTGAATTAAAAGGTCACTATGTATATATGTGTATATGTATTTTTGTATGTATATATACACACACATATATTGTCCAGCTGAGCCGGCTGTCTGAGGCGTAAACTAAGTTTGTGTGCCGTCTGACCCGGGCAGTTCCTGGACCTGCGCGTGGCCGTCCTGGGTAACGTGGACTCGGGGAAGTCAACGCTGCTGGGCGTCCTGACGCAGGGCGAGCTGGACAACGGGCGCGGCCGAGCCCGCCTCAACCTGTTCAGGCACCTGCACGAGATCCAGACGGGCCGCACGTCCAGCATCAGCTTCGAGATCCTGGGCTTCAACAGCAAAGGAGAGGTGATCACATGACGCCTCCTCACTCTCACTTTCACTCAGTTTGGAGCTGGAGTCAGTCGACGCGTCTGAGTTTTACATCGAGAGCCGGGTAGCGGTGTGAATCTCAGGGTTAACAGATTCAGCTTGATTTAATTTAGATTTAAGAACAATTTTTACTCTCAAGTCTGAAAACCACGATTTAAGTCAGACAGTTTCCATTAAACACTTGTAGCCCAAATTTTGTTTCCATTAAACAAAAAAAAAACTGCTTGCAATAACGTACAGCTATGATTTTTCTTCTGAAATGTGAAAAATATCAGACAAGATCACTTCTCATGCATCTCATAGTTTTCCACATTAGACCCCACTTTTTTGAATCATGAATAATTTGATGCAGAGGATGTACAAATGTTCAAATCTTGCCGCACACCAACAAAACTCGAAATAAACTTTTTGTTTTAACGTGCTTTGTGAGTAAAGGACAATACGGCAAACAGCGCATTCAAAACAATCTGAACATTTCTGAATTTCCTGCACTGACAAACGCCCGTCAGTATCTGTGCAGGAGACGTCAGTTTTTGTCCTTTCAAAGGACAAACCCAGCCCGTCGGGACTCGGCTGGGTTCGGACAAAAATTTAGAAATTAGGTTTGGGTCGGTCATGTCGGTGTTATTTTAGTGAAAAATGATTGACCTGCTGTCTGTTCTGGGCCATTTCCTGTACAGTACAGAGTTTACGTGATGACACTGAAGGCAACACATCGGGTATCTCAGGCGGTAAATGTAACCTAGCGATGGAGGATAAGCAAAATCTCGGGTCGGGTTTTAAAAATATCGAGAAATATCGAGAAAAATATACACAGCCTGATCCACAATCTGCTCACCTCAAACAGTTTGAGTGTCTGAGCTGCTCTGGATCTTTTATCGCAGTTTTGCTCGCAGCTTTTTCCCCCCCGCGATGTTTGAACCCGCAGCAGGTCTCCTTTATTCTCCACTTTTTGAATTTTCACCGTTCACTTTGCTCAGCTCCACTCTTCGATCAGACCCGCCCCTCCCCCCTTCCTATATGCACTATGATACATGTGCAGACCTTTTTAATTGTGCTTAAATCTTTAATGCGCTAAAGGTCTTTAATGTTTTAATGCAGCTCGGGGCCTTTTATCCTCTCAGGCGCAGCGGTGGAGGAGAGACTTGCAGCTTCAGCACAAATACAAACATAACAAAGGAGGCTGGTAAAAACACAGCAGCGTTATGAATTGACCGGGACGCAGACAGCGCCGTAAGAAATTAAACTGCACGGTTATTGCTCCAGGTGGCCTCTCTGGACTGAAATTGTTTGTTAAGCAGAATCTCGGCTCCAGGGACCGCGGGGTTCTTACAGCAGTGAGCAGGACGAGAGTCAGCTCTGTACAGAGGGCGTTTCAGCTCCATTTAAACACTTTATACCCTTCTCACAGTCCTTGGTCCAAAAAAAAAAAAAAAAAAATTGGACTGGCTAGCCTGGTCTGCCCCCGCTGAGGTTCCCACTGATGTTTAAAGGAACAGTCCAACGTTTAAGGCAAATCCCCGTTCCCCTGTCTTTCAAATCCACATGATCCACTGTGTAAATCAGATGCTTCAGAGCTGTTGTAAGGTTTATTTTTTCACTTTGATGGAGGCAGGCTAATGACTCCCATACACTTCAAGTCTTTATGCTAAGCTAACATGAAATGATAGATAGATAGATAGATAGATAGATAGATAGATAGATAGATAGATAGATAGGTATACTTTATTGATCCCAGACTGGGAAATTCACACGTTACAGCAGCATCATCAATAAAAACAAAAAATTAAAAATTAAAATTAAAAGTATATACAATAGAGACTAAAAATGCGAAATATATACACTAAAGACAATAAGGGCTAAGTACAATAAAGTAGCCTGAAAATATGAGATGTTTTGTTTAAGTGTTGAAATGTAAGAAATGTAAGATATACTGATGAAAATAATAAATATGAAAAATGAAATATGAAAAATACAGATAGTATAATAAATATGGAAAATGAAAAATACAGATAAATACAGAATGCTACCCACAGGAACTGAACCAGTGGACGTCCAGGGGTAAAAATGGTGTCCAACATCTGGTCTCAGTCTGGGCAAGTCGGAAAAAGGGGATTTTTCCCAAAACACTGGAATATTCTTTGTAGTGACTTTCAGTTAAACAAGCTACTAAAATAAGTCACTGAGGGGTGAACGGGCGAACGTGTTGTGACGCGTGACATGTGGGCTAAAAATAAACCAAAGTCCATTGTATATCTGCGATCAATTTATTCCATATTCTGTTCAAACAGTAAAGTTTCCATTTATAAACAAAAAGACTTTGACGCTGCCCACAGATACGGTCAAAAAACGGTTTGCTTCCCGTCGCACACACCTGCCTGTCGTCATCATCAGCTATACAAGAAGTGCATGCACACATACACACAGCAAGCAAAACAAGAAAAACAAGAAACTACATTTTGGCTCCAACACATTCTTTTAAAATCATTCAAAGTTTATTCGGATTGGCCCTATTTGTGTGGCAGTAAGTTAAAGCGGGTGTAGCCGTCTGTCTAACTGCAGCGTGGTGATTGGCTGTCCAGGTCGTGAACTACAGCGAGTCTCGGACGGCCGAGGAAATCTGCGAGAGCTCCTCCAAGATGATCACCTTCATCGACCTGGCCGGCCACCACAAATACCTGAAGACGACCATCTTCGGCCTCACCAGCTACTGCCCGGACTTCGCCATGCTGGTGGTGAGCGCCAACACGGGCATAGGTGAGCCACAGGCCGCCCTCCTGCACTCCGGCAGTGAGGAAGTGTTTACTGTGAGAGTCCTTTAGCTGCTTTGAGGCTGATTCAGGAGCGCTGCCGTCTTTGTTTATCTTTATCTTTATCTTTATTTGGATCTCCATTAGCTTTGGCTAAGGCCATCGCTATTCTAGTCCACACCCAACACAATTATCTTTACATTACAGTATATTACAAAAAACACACCACACAACAAGACAACACAAACAACCACCAAAAAAACCAACTCACAACAATCTGCAAAATAAAGACATAAACATATATACAGTACGGGACCTAGTTCACGTTAACTGTACCTCCGACATGTAGCTATCAACCTAATTCATAAATGGTCAGATGGTCAGGTATATATCAACATACGTTAGACGTAATTCCAGTATATTGCATTTACAATAACAACATTTGGATTTCATAAAGCTCATCAAACTGACAGTAATTACTTAAACCCAGTAGCCACTCACTGCAAAAACTCAAAATCTTACCAAGATTATTTGTCTTATTTCAAGTAAAAATGTCTTATTTCTAGTCAAAATATCTCATTACACTTAAAATAAGACATGATCACCTCAGAAGTAAATTGTTTTTAGACAGTTGTCTCTTGTTTCAAGTGAAAATTTGCTTGAAACAAGTGAAAATTTGCTTGATTCATTGGCAAAATTTGTTTCTTGTTTCTAGCTAATTTTCACTTATTTCAAGTGAATTTTCGCTTTTTCTACTGGCAAATTTTGCCAATGAAACAAGCAAAATTTGCTTGTCTAAAACATTGTCATTGAAAATTGTCTAAAAACAATTTACCTCTGAGGTGATCATGTCTTATTTTAAGTGTAATGAGATATTTTGACTAGAAATAAGACGTTTTTGACTTGAAATAACACAAATAATCTTGGTAAGATTTTGCGTTTTTGCAGTGCAACTAAACATCAGCAGACCCCGAGAACTGTTTTGCTAATAAATACTCTTTCAATAATTCTTTAAATCTATATTTGTTTTTTGCTTGAATGATACGTCACGGCAGAGCATTCCATATCACCATGGCTCTAAACATTACCGTACTTTTCATCTTGTTTGTTTTCTGTTCCTTCAGATTTGTTAAGCAATTTAGCAAAACTGGGGCGAATGGAGTTGGGAATCTGCACTGATATGAACAGGGATGTGACGGCTGTGCTAAAGCGAATTAAAGCGAATGCCATGACGGCTCCCCAGCAGAACTCACCCTCTGACTTTTTTAGGAAACAGTCGCTGCTTCAGTACTGCGGTGTATTAGTGCCACTGTTGGGAGTAAAAAGGCAAAAACAGAGACGAGGGAGGGGTAGGTAATAATCCTGGAAAAAAGTTTTAAAGTTATGGGATAAAACTCGCAAATTCTGAGATTATAAAGTCAGAAATTTATGTGAAAAAAATACAGAATTCTGATATTAAAGTTGTAAATTTATTGTAAAAAAAACAAACTCTGAGCTGATTTGTGATTTTTTTATTCTTTGGAAAACAGGGACAAGGTACAGAGGACATTAACCCAAAAGGGAGAGATGCACTGTACAAGGCTATAGCCCTAAAACTAATTTCCACCCTCAGTCCCTGGACAAACAAATACACAATCATTAAAATATTGTAAACTAATAAACCATCGACCATAGTTACTTACAAAGCTAATACAAAGCTTAAACCCTTAAAACCACAATCCCTGGCTCGGGTCATTATTCCAGAGCTCAGAGTCACAAACTGTCTCACAGGGGGAGGAGCATCATTATGGATGATCTTAAACAAGAGACAAACATTTGAGTACATGATCAGATTTTCAAAATTCAGCATATTATACTTATCAAGGATATGACAGTGGTGATAGTATCAGGATTTCTTATCATGGGTTTTGAGGGCGTTTTTGTGTAGCGATTCAAGAGGTCGTGTTGTTTTGCCTGCTTGCGACCAGCTTGACATGCAGTAATAAAGTCATAAAGTTAACGAGTTAAGAGGTTAACGAGCCCCGCCCCCCCGCCCTGCAGCCGGCACCACGCGGGAGCACCTGGGCCTGGCCATGGCTCTGAAGGTGCCCATCTTCATCGTGGTCAGCAAGGTGGACCTGTGCGCCCGCGGCACCGTGGAGCGCACCGTGCGCCAGCTGGAGCGCGTCCTCAAGCAGCCGGGCTGCAACAAGGTGCCGCTGCTGGTGTCGAGCCCCGACGACGCCGTGACCGCCGCCCAGCAGTTCACACAGTCCTCCAGGTACTACACACTACTAATACTGCTGTTAGTACAACTACTAATACTGTCAGTCCTCCAGGTACTACACACTACTAATACTGCTCCAAGTACTACTAATACTGTCAGTCCTCCAGGTACTACACACTACCAATACTGCTCCAAGTACTACTAATACTGTCAGTCCTCCAGGTACTACACACTGCTGATACTGCAGGAGGTACTACTAATACTGTCAGTCCTCCAGGTACTACACACTGCTGATACTGCTGTTAGTACAACTACTAATACTGTCAGTCCTCCAGGTACTGCACACTGCTGCTACTGCTCCAAGTACTACTAATACTGTCAGTCCTCCAGGTACTACACACTGGTGGTACTGCTCCAAGTACTACTAATACTGTCGGTCCTCCAGGTACTACACACTGGTGGTACTGCTCCAAGTACTGCTAATACTGTCGGTCCTCCAGGTACTGCACACTGCTGGTACTGCTCCAAGTACTGCTAATACTGTCAGTCCTCCAGGTACTACACACTGCTGATACTGCTCCAAGTACTACTAATACTGTCAGTCCTCCAGTTTACACAGTCCTCCAGGTTTTACACACTGCTGCTACTGCTCCAAGTACTACTAGTACTGTCAGTCATCCAGGTACTACACACTGCTGGTACTGCTCCAAGTACTACTAGTACTGTCAGTCATCCAGGTACTACACACTGCTGGTACTGCAGGAGGTACTACTAACACTGTCAGTCATCCAGGTACTACACACTGCTGGTACTGCAGGAGGTACTACTAACACTGTCAGTCATCCAGGTACTACACACTGCTGGTACTGCTTGAAGTACTACTAATACTGTCAGTCATCCAGTTCACACAGTCCTCCAGGTACAAAAAATACTACTAATACTGCTGTTAGTACAACTACTACTGCTGTTACTGTTCCAATTAACACAGTCCTTCAGGTACAAAATACTATTGATTTTACCACTACTGTTAGCAGTACTACTACTACTGCCTCTACTGCTACTACTACAATAATTTCTACTACTGAAACCTATTTACACAGCCCCCCCAGGTACAAAATATTACTACTACTATTAGTACTACTACTACTGTTACTGATCCAATTTACACCCTCCTCCGGTTACAAAATACAACTAATACTATTAGTACTGCTAGTACTACTACTGATCCAGCTCACTCAGTCTGCCCAGTACATAATACATAATGATACTACTTTTAGTACCACTACTACTACCACTACTACCATTACTACTACAGCGAGTGCTCCAGGGTACTACCTCGGCTGTTATTGTTGTTACTGCGCCCTCCAGTCCAGCTCCCACGGCCCGTTAGGCAGACAGGGATTCTGCCACTGCTGTTACACCTGTCACAGTCAGGTGTCCACCTGGACCATAACCAACGCCCACCAGTACTACTACCAGTACAGTAGTACTACTACGACTAGTCCAGTTCACTCTGTCATCCAGGTGTGCCAAAGTTATACTCCACTAATTACTACTTTTTGTACACTTCCTAAAAAACATTAAATTCCACTACCATTACTAATTCTAGTGCAAGTATTGTTACTATTACTGCTATAAACACCACTACTACTACTACTACTACTACTACAACTACTACTACTACTGCTCCTGCTGTTACAGTTGTTCAGTCCTTTAGATAGAGTACCACCAACTTCCACCACTATTAATATTTCAAGTAACACAAGTACTACCACTGCTGTTACTGCTCATGTGACAACTAATACTACAAGAAATACTTACTATGACAGAACTCAGTAGCTTTAGAGTTGACAGCACTATTGTGTGTGTGTGTGTGTGTGTGTGTGTGTGTGTGTGTGTGTGTGTGTGTGTGTGTGTGTGTGTGTGTGCAGCATCACGCCCATCTTCACCCTGTCCAGTGTGTCTGGAGAGAGTCTGGAGCTGCTGAAGGTCTTCCTGAACATCCTGCCTCCGCTCAGCAACAGCAAGGAGCAGGAGGAGCTGATGCAGCAGCTCACCGAGTTCCAGGTACACACACACACGCACACACACACACACACACACAGGCTTTCCCCTACCTGCTAACTCACTGAGTGTCTAGTTAATGCTTCAGTGTAATGTGTAGTATTTACTTTTCTGCCACAGTAACACAATAAAAACACTTGATGTGATTTTCAGGTAAGTGCACTCGGAGGTGACGTATTGCAGTACTCTGTGCTGTGTGTAGAGGCCTTCAGGTTCTTTTTTTTTACTTCAGCAAACCCAGCAACCAGGGAAAAGAGTCTGTATGTTTGTTTTCCATCATGTTCCTGTTTGTTTCCAGGTGGATGAGATCTACTCGGTTCCTGACGTCGGCACCGTGGTGGGAGGAACGCTGTACAGGTCAGAGAACCACCACTGACACAGGGTTCCTACACGGGTTTAGAAAGCTTTGAAAAAGTGAAAATCCTGACATCCAGCCCTGAGTGGTTTGTAGGTTTCAAATAGCAAACAGAGCAGTTCATGTTTTCGGTGCAGCAGCAGGTGCCACACGGCGCTGCAGGTTCCCTCGGGGATCCGCTGAGCCACTCGAGCTAAAACAGAGACGACAGGTGGAAACCAGGGTTAACTAACCATGACTAACTGTAAGCTCTGTAGGGGCGAAACAGCTCTGAGAGCGAGACTGAACCCTCGATGCAAACATCCCCGGTCTCGAGTCGCGGTTCTGCGTTTGGCTGTTTTCTCTTTCTGTTGTTAAATTCCAGCTCCACTCATCCCCCTCCTCTTCCTCCACACACCTCTCACAGCTTCATCCGAAACATCACATTCTGCAGATAAACAGAACTGAATTTCAGATCGAGATGTGAGAATATAGAATCATGAAGCGTGTAATTGTGTGAATCAAATTGAAATGTGATTTGAGTGAGTTGTCACACCCCTAACGCTCTGTGTGTCCCGGGACAGCGGGGTGTGCCGGGAGGGCGAGAGGCTGGTGGTCGGTCCCACCGATGAGGGACGCTTCCTGCGCCTGAAGGTGGGCAGCATCCAGAGGAACCGATCGGCCTGCAGGGTGCTGAGGGCCGGACAGGCCGCCACGCTGGCGCTGGGAAACTTTGACCGCTCGCTGCTACGTAAGGTCAGAGGTCACGCAACCCAAACACAAAAACCTAGCAGGGCGGGACGTTCTCACAGCTGAGAGGGAGCGTGGGCCTTCGACCTGCTCCACTTTCTCAAAGTAGAGGGAGAGAGACGACACCAGGACAAATTATCTTAACATTTCATAAAACTCTAAAATCCCACAGGAGCGGCGGTAAACTCTGTTATCATTAGTGTGATTTATTCGGCCTCTGTCTCATTTTTTTTTTTTTTTGTTACTATTCACTTTCTGGAGCGGCAGGAAGGTTCTTGCCACAGGATATGCTTAAGGCGCTTAAACACAGATTGAGCGCAAGGAGTGTGACATCGTTCTTGTTGCTATGTACTTGCAATCTGTGTATGTTGCTGAAAATTAACGAGGCAAAGCTGACGATGCGTCTGCTTGTGCTCGAAGACGAGGACTAATGGCCTGTTTTGTACAAAAATGTAGTTAAACTTCACATAAACTCACCAGGAAAATGTGTCCATCACTCCAGGCACTCCTGATGTTTGGTTTGATGCTGCTAAATGTTCAACTTGGACCTTGAAAATGCAGAGTGTGAAAATTGCAACTGCATTTGACACAACAAAACCTGAAAAACAAGAGAAAAAACTGGAAAAAAAAGGGGCAGCTGTGTTCAAAACCATGCCCTGTGGAATTAAATGCAACTTGGCTGATGGTCCAGGGTTTTAATGTGTCATGGAAAACATAAGAACACACGCTGAGAGAGGCCTATCTTCTTCTTCTTCTTCCTCTTTGTCTTCAAAAAAACATGAACATGTGATCTCAGTAGGTGCTGAAGCTGGAGTCTCCCTGTTTTTTTAGGGCATGGTGATGGTGAGTCCTAAGATGAACCCCACCATCTGCTGCCAGTTCGAAGCGGCCATCGTCCTCCTTTTCCACGCCAAGACCTTCCGGCGGGGGTCGCAGGTCACCGTGCACGTCGGCAACGTCAGGCAGACGGCCACCGTGGAGTGCCTTCATGGGAAGGTCAGTTTGTCTGTCAGATCACATGAAAATATAACGAGTCCTCTGGGAAACAACAGAGAATAACACGGTGCAGAAGGTATTGTAAGACAAATTCAGGAAATACCAAAAACAGCCCTTCTGTTGAGGATGATGCAGGACATAATGAGAGACAGCATCTTCACTGACAGATTTACAACCTCCAACTTTTTCAACAATGGGTTTGAAATATTTTTTCAGCCAAGTTCCCCCTGACCAGTGCAAGTGGTAGAAAAAAAATCCTCTATGCAGACGACACAGCTCCATCCGTGTGAAACTTCAACCTGATAAAAATACTATTCAGTGTTGTAGCTTTGTTTTAGCTCTGTTTTGAATGGTAACTGCACATCACACCATCAGTTTAACATGTCCTGTAGAGGTCCTGTGCTTTGGAATGGATTACCTCCCTCATTAAGATCCAGATCTTCCCACTCACTCTTTAAAAAGCAGCTAAAAAAACATCTTAACCTTTCGTGAATCCTCCATACATTACATATAGTCACTTCCTGCCCTCTCCATTGCCCTACATCTTTATTCTATGCCTTTTCTCCATGATTTCAACCCCTATATATACTTTATTTCCATTGTCTCTACTTGATATTGATTATTATGTACTCTACCTCCATTTTTTGTTCATATAACATTGATTATGTGTATTTTATCTCCTTCTTTTTCAATGTTTATTTGTTAGCCTTATGAATCTGAATTGATTGTAATTATTGAAAGGGGGGTACTCTTGTACAAGCCCATTGGGCTTCGTTCCCTCCTTGCACCATTGAGCTTTAATGTGTGCTAAATAAATAAACCAAACCAAACCTCTTCCCAGTCCAGGTTAGGGTTCGTGGGTTGGGGTTAGGCCGGGTCCGTCTCTAATTTGTGCTGTCCCTGTCCGGCTGCAGGAGGAGCTGCGTACGGGCGAACGGGCCGTCGTCCGCTTCCGCTTCATCAAACACCCAGAGTACCTCCGGCTGGGTGCCAAGCTGCTCTTCAGAGAGGGCGTCACCAAAGGCATCGGCCACGTCACCCGGCTCCTGCCCACCTCGCAGAACCACGACCAGAACCAGAACCACGACCAGAACCTGCAGGACCACTGAGGACGGAGCGGGACGGACCTCGACGCCGCCAGACGCTCCTGTCCGCCTCCGTGAGAACGTCCGTCCAGCGTCTGGACGTCATCAGCACGCCACAGAGCGGGTTCGCCCTCCTTAATCCGCCTTCGTCCGTCCTCTTATCTGCAGCTTCCCTCCTCATTAAAGACTCTCAACTCGCCTGAAAATTAATCTGTCATCTCTCTCCTCGTGGCAAATCCTCAAGTCTTTTTAGCTTTTTTTCTTTTTTGTACAACAAACATTTCGTGTCTTGAGTCGCAGCCAGCTGACCTCTTAGGGAGCCGAGCTTAAGCCCGCACTGATAATCTGATGTTGTGGCACAGATTGCATTAAGAGGCTCCTTTTCATCGGTGCGGCTGTCACGAGAATCCGGCGGGATTACTTCATGGATTTGAGGAATGGTTTTAAAGTGGCAGATTGCTCGCTTCTCAAGTCTTGTGGGTGCAGTGAGCTGATGAGGTCCAGCAGTCACATGGAAAAGATCTAATTGAGGATTTTACCGCTGCGCCCCTCAACGCCCAGACACCTCCACCCACTGAGACCGAACGTCCCATTCTGAGGTGAAGGTTAGATATTTTGCCGTTTCCTGTTGCCGTTTTTTCCCGGTTAGAAATAAGACAGTTTGACAGGCCTGTGTTTTCTTTTTTTCCTCACTGACATGAAGGAAATGTTCAGTTTTACCTGCAGACACCTTGTTGAGAGGACTTTACAATTCCACATCATTTAGCTCAAAGGATCCCAAACTTTCTTCATGTCAGGGACCCAGAACATTCAAACAAAACTGACCATGGCCTCGATATTTTGGAGGATTTTGACTGAGAATGTTTTTTTTTTTGTTTTGTTTTGTTTTTTTTGTCATGGTGGGAAGAAAAAAAGAACGTACAGTCAAACTAGGACCAGCAGAAATTATGATCAGTTTTCATTCTGCTGCTCCGGCTTCAAGGGAAATCTGTTACCGTTACATTAAAGTGTTCTTACTTTTGCTGGGACGTCCTTCAACCCTCTCAAGGACCCTCAGTGGCCCCTGGGACCCCAGTTTGGGAATCACCTGAATGAGCTGACGCATGAACCTGTGACCTTCTGGTTGGTGGATGGTCACTCTGACCGATTCGTAATTTATTTTCAGACTTCACGAATCCATTTAATAAATAAAAGAGGAAGGGGCAAAATGTCGTCACGGCAACATCCCAGATTTAAACTGGTGTGATGCTGAAGTCATAACCCCGTTGTTAACCATGATACCTTTGCTTAGGGCTTGTCCATACAACAATAATTATTGCAATATACCTCTCCTCAAAATACTGAAAAATGTTCTCAGAATTTACAAGAAAAATATCACAAATTTCTGAGAAAAAAAATCTGAAAATTCTGAGATTTTGAAGTCACAAATGTATGAAGAAAACTTAGAAAAATTGTTTTCTTTTACTTTTTTATTTTTTGGTCAAAGAACCAAGCAGAGCCATGTGGTTCCTTGACCAAAATAAAAACAAACAAACAAACAAAAAAAACCCATAAATTTTATAATCTCAGAATTTCAAGTTTTTTTTTCTCATAAATCTGATTTTTTTTTCCAATAGTTACTACTAAAATCTCAGAAAATTATACGTTTTTTCTCATAAATTTACAACTTAAATCTCATCGAATATTCAAGTTTTTTCTTGTAAATTTATGACTTCAATCTTGGAAAGTTTTTTCCTCCCTGGTGCTGTATTTTTTTTCTCCCTAAAACGGCCTGAATACGCTGTGGTATAATTCAGATCTTCGGCTCTGCAGCTCCTCCAGCAGATGGAGAGCCGACACTCGGTTTGCTCTTTGCCCCAAAAACAAAACAAAACAAAAAAATCAATCCGGCTGCTGAAACACTGGAGGAACCTGCACAGTTTTGGAACTCACCGTTGAATGTGGCCGTTTACCGTCCAGATTAACTTCTCACTTTTTTTGTTTAAATGAAACATGACGTTAAAAATCCGTCAGGCTTCAGTCAGCGGTGACAGAACGCGGTCACAGGTCATCAGTTTTACATTCACAGCAGGAAAACAAAGCTCTGTTGTGACTCATACAGCCTGCATCTGCGTTTAGAGAAGACTGCTGCTGAAACATCTGCATCCTGGTTTGGACAGTCGGTGATTTCCAGCCGACTGTTCAGTGTCGAGTAGAAAACGCTTGCAGGCAGAGCGCCGCGGGCCGTGTTGATGCTTTTTGTGGCAAAACAAACCCAGAATCTGCATGCTACTGACCGGCAAGAGATAACCTAACTTTAATGGATTCCAAAATAATATCTATCTATTGAAGTGTTTTTATCTTCATTTTGTTTTTGAGGTTCTGTGCAATTGTAAACTTAAATATTGAATGTATTTCCATGGACGGAGGGAGGCACTGAGAGCGCTCCGGACATTTGTTCTTGTTGACTTTGCACTTTGTGTTTTGGCGGCGCTGCCTGTGTGGACGGCAGCCGGCGAGACGAGGAAGCCGAGCTCAGAGAGGAGCCGATCTGTCACAGCCAGCCCTCCAGTTAACACAGGAAACTCCTCAAGTCACAGTGAAGCTGCAGGTTGACAGCAGGGGGTCCCGCCTTCCTCTGTATAGGGCCCCCACAACCAATATGATTTATTTATTATTATTATTATTATTATTATTGATTGATTTTAAACCTGAGAAATTCACTTCATTTCAGTCAGCAACACCATAAAAAGTCAATGAGGATCATAAAAAAAATTTGAGAAATTTCAGGGAAAAAAATGGTAAGAAAACTATAATTAATAAAATTAATAAAACTGCAAGAAATTACCATAAAATCAGGCAAAAAAAAATTTAAAAATAAAATAAAATTACGTAAACACCAGAACATTAGTAACAAATTTGCAAACAAGAAAACTGCCCCCAAAAGTTAATTAAAAAAATAAGAAAAATATATTTATAAGTATTAAAATCAGTCAAACTACAAGAAATTAAGATAAAGTTAGGCAATACATAAATAAATAAATAAATATCAGAACATTAGTAACAAATTTGCAAACAAGAAAATTACCCAACAAAATTTGAAAATGTGATGTTAGTAAAGCAATATTAATAAAACTACAAGAAATAACCGCAAATTTACACAAAAAAAGATCCAAAACACCATAAAGTTACCCCAACTACAAGAAAATCACCCCCCAAAAAATCTGAAAAAGCTGATATGAGTTTGTTTTTGTTTGTGAACTTTTTTCAGAGTGTGAAACAAAACATTTCAGGTGGTAAATTTTTGGACCGTCATTGATTATTGATAATAAAACTCAAGGAAGGGCCTCTGAACGTGCCAGTGTCCCCTGAAAATCTGCTGTATTAGTTTTGGTCTGAAAGTCTGAGAATGTAAAATCTTTTGGCCGTGTTGAGTTTATTACTCGTTAAAGAAACTGCCAACAAGCTAAAACTTGGCTGTGACTTGAAGGTTTAGTTTTCTCTCCAGACAGACTGAAGTGAAAGCACAAAACAGACCAATCAGAGCTCCGCTTTGGAACAGAGACTTTTTCTGCAGAGATCGTCGTTTGCAGCTGAAATCAGTTTTCCCGGTCAGCGACACGAAGGCGGCGCCTCCACACGTGGACTCAGCATTTGGAATAACGGACTGTTTTGTTCTAAAAGCATGACAAAATGTTCCCGATCGTGTTTATTAGCATCCATGAGGTGTGTTTTTTTTTTTTTCTTAACTCCCAGGCAGCATACAGGTGTGTGTGTGTGTGTGTGCTGCGCTCCGAGCTGTGCATTAAACATGTTTTACTGTGGACTCTGTGGCCGGCTGCTCATCTCTTCAACACACACACAAGAAAGCAGAGCAGCAGGAAGTGTTTGGACACGTTGCCTCAGGGACAGAGTTTTATTTGGCTTTGCTGATCTGCAGCTTCTCCAGTAGCAGTGAACAGGATCCAGATGAGGCAAATAAAACAGAAAAAAACAGATCTGAAGAGTTTCACTGCAAAATGTCGTGTGTCTGCTGTGGAAAAGTTAACACCTGAACTCCACCTTTCAATATCTCCCAAATCTACAGCCTCCAGTTGGAAAAGTTTTCTCTCTTTAGTCAACCAAGGACCTCAATTTTATGAGGGGTAGTATTCTGAGGGAAAAAAATGAATAAATAAATAACTAAAATTACTAAAATAACTCAAATTTTTTAAATTAAAGTTATAAATTTACAGGAAAAATACATGATTATTCTTCGAGATTAAAGCAAATTTACGAAAAAAAAACTCACAAATTTATGAGAAAAAAACCCCAGAAATTCTGAGATTATAAAGTCACAAATTCACAAGAAAAACACTAAGAAAAATAGTTGGATTTTTTTTTTTTTTGGTCAAGAAACCACATGGCATCTTTTGGTTCCTTGGCAAAAAAATAAAATAAAATAAAATCATAAAATTCATAATCTTCATAATCTCACCATTTTTAAGTTTTTTTTTCCTCAGAATTTTTTTCTCATAAATAGATGACTTTAATCTCAGAATTTCTGAGTTTTTGTCTAGCAAATTTGTGACTAAATAATCTCACAATTTATTTTTTTTCTCAAGAAATTTGTGATTTTTTTTTTCCTCGAAGAATAGTTGAGTTTTTTCATGTAAATTTAATTTTCTTGATAATTCAGTAAGTCTTTCTCAGAATATTACCCCTTCTTCCCCCTGCTTTGTAGTGTTTTTTTCACTGTCACACATTTCTCTACCATCCTTTAAAAAAACAAAGTAAATGAAGTTCTGGGTGGTGCAGGTAGGTGGCGCTCTCACAGCAGCCGTCGCCTCATTCTGAAGTGAAACTCTTGGTCTCAGTTCGGTCGACATTCACGGTCGAGGTGTTGGCTTCGTTAATCTGCACCGGAAACATCAAACTCAAACACAGACGGCAACACCGGCGGCTCCTTAACAAACAAACACACCTGCACAGGGTCCAGAGGAGCGCTCATTTTAACCTGTCTGGAGCACCAGGTGGGTGGAGCTTTGACACACGATGACCCGATCGACTGGAACATCACAGATCAATGATCATTAGCAACATATCCGCTGTGCTCGTGCCATTAACCTGGTCCTCCAGCAAGGTTAAAGGGATAATTCACCCAGTTTTTGGAAAAACCTGGTATTATTTCACGCCCCTGCAGCTGTGCTAGAGAACGGTGGTGCTGCTATCCGACTGCTGGAAGCTCCAAATGCTAACCGCCTTCTAATATTCATAAAAATAACCTTTATTAAAACCTTTATAAAATAGCCTTTAATCAACTCAACAGTTTAAGGCTTTACAAGAGTCACTTTCCAAAACAAATGCCCACACGCCTCCTTAATTTTTGCTCAAATTACCGTTCATAACTGTACTTTCCCTGTTTTCAACATCCAGAAAGATCCGGTCGGAGACAGTACCCAGCACTGAGGTGGCAGCACCGCTGTCCTACAGAACAGCTCGAGGGGAAGTGAAATACAGTATTTATTTTTTTTTTCATAACAGATTAACCATTCCTCTAAAATAAATTAAATGCTGCTACCCTTTGACGCAGGCTTACTAAATCTTGTTTTATGCAGCAACCAGGAACAAACAAAAATATCTACATGTACATTCAGATCTTCAGCTCTTCTGCAGCATCCGGACAGCTCGCTGCGGTCCAGATGTTTCTCACAGCTGTTCAAACTGTTTTCCCTCTCGGCCTCGAGAAGGTCAGATCTGGACCGCCGAGTTACGACAGAATCTTTTCTTCTTTGCTGAACGCAGGCGTGAACAAGCCCGTCGGCTCGGATTGGTTTTTGTCTACATTCATCATCAGTTTCTCGGCAGGACGCAGTGAAGCCGGCAGCGACGGGAAGTAGAAAAAAGCCTGATGTGTCGGTAACAAATCCGCGGTAGTGTTTGTGCTCAAAGGCATCAGTAATCGCCTTAAACTGGAGTCATTTTAAAAAAAAAAACGTTGGGCGAGAGGCTTCCTTCACCTCAGAAACACAATGAGACTGAGCTCTAATCAAATCCTCTTTGCAGATGATTGTGTGCTTTCTGCAGCAGACCAGGCGTTCACGCCGTCAGCAACACGATCGACACGTCACGTCCTTTCACTTCCTACAGAGCTGAGCGAGGAGAATGGCGTCATTCAACACATTTTCACAGCCAACCAGATTTCAGCACCTCCTCGTTTACCTGGGCTTTGGTTTTAAAAATAATACGAGCAACACGCAGTCACATGGATGTAAAAACAAATCTCTAGAGGAGAAATGAATGTGGTTTTCCTGATTCTTTCAAAGTAATCGATCACGTTTAGACACTGGTGTGTGTATATGTAGAAAAAATATGCTTTATGACTGATGTGCTCACCTGCTGACAAACAAAATTTTAACTTAATTCAGTCACAGCAAAGAGACTGAAGTCCAGTATGACCCGCACTCAGCAAAAATATGTTTATCTCATTATTTTTATTTTATGTACATGATATGGCATTCCATGTACATCATGATGAAAAATAAATAAGACATTAACAATTTTTTTGCTGAGTGTGCCGGTCTCTTTGAGCTTTATATATTTATATTAACAAAAAAAAAAAAAAGATGTTGCACATTTTTTATAACCTTAACATTATCTCGGTGCTGAGTTGTAGTGATTCTCCACTTAATGCTCTCGGTGTCGTCCTTTAACAAAGAGGACAGACGGGACAGAAATGGATGTGGTGGCTGTTTTTTTCATGGCTCAGCAGCAGCTAGAACGATTTCAGCTGGACATTTATCAGACAAAGCCGCTCACAGAACCAGCAGCGACGTATTTAACGTGCAGCGGTGTGAGAAAAATAAAGATTTGGGTTGGGAAGTGGCAGCAGAATTTAGTAGGTCCACTCCCACTTGAGGGAGAAACATGTGGGTAAAAGTTTTAAACGCCATCTCAAATCCCAGACTGCGACAGGGACAAGAAAACAAGGATCTTCCCCTCAGAGAAAAAGTGCTGGAACCCGAATTTCCAGATCTGGGTTAGGGCTTGTAGTCAACATTACATCAGATTTCTGATTTCTGACTCAGCTCTGCAGGAAGTGAAGGGACTCGGTCTGATTGTGCTGCTTGATGTGAAGACAGGTTGAGTCTTCGTGTGGTGCAGAGGATTAATTCAAGTTTCACTCCAAAACGAATCATCTGTTTGTAAAACGAACACAGACACATGAAACTAAAGCCTTGATGTCACGTCCAGGTCCTGCTTGTGTAATCCAGGAGATTGGAGATCGTCTGTGCTTGAGAACAGCAGGTTTGTGGCTCGAGCCTTGAGGCGGCGTCGTGGTGTTTCCAGGCTGAATCAGGCCGACGCTCTGCCGTGTCGTCTGGCTGAAAAACCACCAGGACGCCTCAAACCGCGAGGAAAATACGCCTCTCTCTCTCTCTTTTTTAACAACATTTCCTGATCAGGTGGTTGGTCCGCCCGGGCGCTCGGCGAGGGCCGGCAGGCGGGACGCCGCTGGTCAGGCCAAACTCCTCTGCCGCGGCTTGATCCTCAGGTAAAGCTGTGGAACGACAGGAGTGTGTCACTACGCTGGAATCAAATCAGTAAAACTGTTCAAGCACCATCTAAATCACATTTTACATGAAACTACAGAGCGGGGGGATTCTCAGAGCCGCTTTAAGGCAGAAGAGCCATCAGGAAACTCAGCTACACACTTTTTAAAATAGCATGATTTTAAATTTGTCTTCCTCAAACATTTTTTTACAAACTCTCTCCTGGTCTGTCTTGGTTGCCATGTTGGTTGAGGTTTCAGGAGAGCAGCCCCTGCAGGTGATGCTGCCTTATTCCCATCAGCTTATTAACATCAGCTCTGTTTCCTGTTCACTGTCTCGTAGCGAGATGCTCATTATAGAAACTCTGTGAGTCGGAAACACAGTTCATCATTTCACAGATTGCCCGCTGAAAAAATGTCTTAGGAGCTAATGGCTCTCAAATGGCAGGCGTACCGCTTCACATTTGGAGGTAATATTTCTCCTCCCAGAGCCGGGAGTGATGCACAGGTCAGCTGATGTGACTGCAGCTTAGTAAAACTCAAAGCTGCATATCGCTGCTTAACGCTGGGACGGACACAGTATGGAGGCAAAATAACTAATTTAGCAGTGAATGATCTTCTGTATGGTTCTTCATATTGTCATTATTTGAGTCAGTTACTGATAACTTTGCTTTGCAGACTCATAAGAGCTCAAACCTGCAGTTCAAAGGTCAGTCCTGTCAACACTGATAGCTAGCGAGTAGCTAAACTAACTCTGTAAGCAAACTAACTTCCCGGCTAAATACATGAAGTACTTATACTGTACTACACTCAGTACTACACTGCAGTAAAGATACTCTACTTTCCTGTCTGGTCATTTTACTGTATCATGTTTAACTGCTGTGGAAAGAATATTACAATGTTTTGAGCAATATACTGTTTTCCCGACTTCCCCAGACTGAGACCAGATGTTGGACACCATTTCCACCTCTGGACGTCCAGTGGTTCAGTTCCTACGGGCAGCATTTCCTGTTAGCTTAGCATAAAGACTTGAAGTCTATGGGAGTCGTTAGCCTGGCTCAGTCAAAGTGAAAAGATAAACCTTCCAGCAGCTCTGAAGCTGAGTCTGAGTCACACAGAGGATCATGTGGATCTGAAAATCACGTCTTGGAATTTAAAAAAAACAAACTCGAGTGGTCTGAGAAGATAATCAGTGCCGGATCTTCCTCTTCCTTCGGCAGTGTGTGGATCACTGCGACAAACGGAGGGATGAATGTGTTCAGAGGTCACAGCGCCACCATCTGACTGCTCCTGAAACCAACCTCATGTTTTGTAGAAAAAACATCCAAGACATGTATTTCAGATCCGCATGATCCTCTGTGTAAATCTGACAGCTTCAGAGCTGCTGTGAGGTTTATTTTTTCACTTTGACGGAGCAAGGCTAACGACTCCTATAGACTTCAAGTCTTTATGCTAAGCTAACAGGAAATGTTACTCATAGGAACTGAACCATTCCCAGCTGGCATTTTAACATTTATTCAACACTGAATCAACATCATAACTCATGGGTGAATCAATGTTGAATTTGGTTTTGATTTTGCAAAGCGAAGCAACGTTGATATCGTGATGTTGTTTCGATGTCTTAAAGACATTGAAAGACAGGAGGAAAGACATTGGAGATTGGAGAAAGACATTGTTGGGCCTTCAACATTAGTTCACTCATGTTGAAACAACATCACGATATCAACGTTGATTCGCTCTTCAAAATCAAAACCAAATTCAGCACTGATTCACCCATGAGTTATGATGTTGATTCAGTGTTGAATAAATGTTAAAATGCCAGCTGGGTGGAAGAGGCCAATAGGTTGAATCAACATACAGATCTTGTGTAAATTTCAACATTGATTTATTGATAGGTTGTCAACGTTTCCGCAATTGTTAGCTTTATATATTATTTCAACATTGTTTCAATGTAGAAACAACAACTGACATGTTTTAAATTATATTTCAACGTTGAACGTCGGTTGAATGCCAGCTGGGATTGGATTTACAGAAGTGGAACTGGTGTCCAACATCTGGTCTCAGTCTGGGGAAGTCAGGAAAAGGGGATTTTACCATAAACACTGGAGTATTCCTTTAACTATTAACTGTTTCTGTGGTGATGTGCTCAGTTATGGCGCCGTGTCCCGCCCACGCAGCCTCGTCTGTAACGGGCCGGCACCAGGCATCAAACCGGGCTCAAGTATTTCACGGTTTGGATAAAAAGCCGGGCTGCTGTCATGGAAATGAACATGGAGTCATGCATCTTGCTCGTGTCTCACCCCCAGCAGGTTGCGGGGGATGTAGCCCTCGCGGTCGCCGCAGCGCGCCCACCACCACTCCGTCTCCACCTCGTCCTCCCGCCTCAGGACCGTCATGCAGTCGCCCTCGCTGAAGGCCAGCTCGTCATCGCCCTGCGCCTCGTAGTCCCACAGCGCGTACACCACGCCGCGGTTCATCACGCCCATCTTCTCCTGAACACCTGAGAGGGGGGGGGGGCACAGCGGGACAGTAAAATCACAGTGTGGACTCAAACCTGCGACCAGCGTTCTGGCTCTCATTCTGCGGCAGTGCAGATTTCAGCTCCGAGTTGAAATAAGGTCAGACTCTTCATTCTTAGAAAAGGATCCTCAAACATTTTCATGTCAAGGACTTCAGTTTAATGAGATTGAGTCCCAGCGAGTAAATCTCATTAAAGTGTTGGTTTTATATCGACTTGTTGAATTCTCCGCCCTCTGGGGGGATAACAGAGCGAAGCCTGTGATTAAAAATGGCTTCATTCAGTCTCAGGCTCCGGGGGTGAAGTCGCCGTGCAGAGAGGCCGTTTGCGATGGCCCACTTTCCTGGACTGGAGACCGGCATCTCATTTCATTTTCAAATGTTATTCATAGATTTTGTTATTTCTTTAGATAGATAGATAGATAGATAGGTATACTTTATTGATCCCAAACTGGGAAATTCACACGTTACGGCAGCATCAATAAAAAAACATAAAATTAAATTAAAATTAAAAGTATATACAATAGAGACTAAATATACTAAATAGGGGAGAGTGGGGTAATTTGTGCCAAGGGGCAAGTAGGTCCACCCCTGTTATCTAGAAAACCATAGAAGAAGTTGGTCATGTGACCACATATTTTTGAAGAGGCATCCATTTCACTCATCTTATAAAGAAGGGAGACACATGGCTTGAGAGGAAAGCACATTTAAGTTCAAAAAACATTTTTTTGCCCTCCAAAGTAAAATTTCTATGATCAAGGTTTTTTGATTGCTGTGTTTGAACAATTATAGAAAACTTTGAAAACAGTTCACACAGGTTTTAGTACTTTAGTAAGCTACACCATGAGTCTATACAGTTAGCATGATGTTAGCTCAAAACAGCTGGGGGATGCATTTTTTTCAAAATGGTGGGCTTGGGGTAATTTGTGCCAAAGGGCCTTGGGGTAATTTGTGCCAGTGGCACAACTTGTGATTATATACTATATATTATTTTATTGTATTTTATTGTTATTGTACATTGTCTTCTTACCTTTGATCACTAAAACTATTCAGATTCAGATGAAGATGATTTGCAGGTGCTCATTTTTGAATTTTTATTTTGTTCTGGGTGTGTGTTCATGTGGCGCGAGGCCTCGTTATAGAAAAGTGGCCTGTGATCTTGTTAAAATAATAAATAAATGTTAAATAAATAATTTTGTTTTGAATTTGTTTTGCTTTTATATAGCATTATCATTTGTGAGATTAAAATGATCTGTTTTACTTCAATTATCAATGGCACAATTTACCCCAGTGTATTCTCTCTAATGGCACAATTTACCCCGCACCGGGGGCAAGTTGTGCCACAAAACCACTTTTTTTTCGAAAGCTATATTTCTCAAACAGTTTATATAAGATCCAAAGTGATTGTTCCCAGGGATGCACAACATCCTAAACTATATGTGCATATTTTAGTTGGAGGCATTACTGTAATCCCCTCGTTTTAAAGGCACTTTAAGTAAAAATTGGCACTATTTACCCCACTCTCCCCTATATACATCAAAGCTTCTTTTGGTTTTTTTTTCATGCTCGGCTCGTCATTGTTTTCGTGGAAAACACATGCAAATGAACGATGTCGGCTCTAAACAGTAACGGTGTTATAGTGACTAATAGTCCTACACTTGAGCCGCTACCGGTTGCAAATCAAAATTCAAACGTAGTCAGACAAAAAGCCATCGCACACCGAGCTCAGTCAGAAACTGTTGGCCTCCTTCTCATTAGCAACACCTGTGAAGATCCATGATGTTTAGTTTAAAAGTTTCTCAGGGAGTTTCCAGAGGCGGTGAGCTGCACCTGATACCCCGATTTTGCATAAAGTAGCCGAGATGTCAACTTTATGCAAATGAGGAGATGTGATAACCCATCTCTTGTTGTCTGAACCCGAGCCAAGACGGGAGCCACCTGGCAGGTATTCTTTTTTTTTGTGTCCGAAACTGAGCCAGACCCGAGATTTACCGCCTGAAACTGCCAAAGTGTTGCCTTCAGCATCATCATGAAAACTTCAGCACTATACAGGAAGTTGGCCGGAACAGAGAGTAGGTCCATCATTTTTCACTAAAACTGCACCGACGTGACCGAACCCAACCTGAACCCAAACATTATTTCAAAATTTTTGTCCGAACCCGGCCAGAACCGTCAGGTCCTGACGAGTCCTGACAGGCTCGGGTCAGGTATCCACACTCTGCACCTCAATGCACTGCATGGCTGCTTACATAGACAATGAATAGGAAGCATAGACATGAAGATTCTGTGGAGACGTACCACCATTGATAATAATGGCAGTGATCTGTTTCATTCTTTGTTGGCATTCGTTCACTTCCAGTTAGGACGAAGTGTTACGAGGGGGTAGTCCTAGCACCGTAGCCCCTGCAGCTAATGCCCTAAGATTGGACATGTAAAGGAGCTGTGGAACCCCCTCAAGAACCCCCTCAAGAACCCAAGGAACCCTGTCAAAGATCTCAAGAACCCCTTCAAAAAGCCCTTTATGCTCTTCCTCCTTTAAACACAAAGACCCTAACCCTAACCCTAACCCTTCCTCTAGCTCGCTCATTCTGTGGTTTTATGTTTTATCCTCTGATGCAAAGTGTCTCACAGGCAGTGATGGGAGTAACGGCGTTACAAAGAAACGGCGTTCCTTTTATCAGTCACGAGTAATCAAAGAAATTACTGTTTCCCCCGTTACAACGCCGTTACCGTTACTGACAATAAAATGCGCCGTTACTAGCCGTTACTTACTACTAATATTTATTATCATTATTATTTTATTATCCTAATCGAAAAATGTGCATCTTGTGGAGAAAAAGCGGTGTGTCAATTTTCAAACGGTCGGACTTTGCAGTTTTTTGTAACTTATCAACATGCATGGAGAATGACTGAGCACAAATTACAAAAAGCACACATGTTCCCCGACGGCAGAGCGGATAGTATCTCCTCCTGCCATACAGAAGACCGGGGGTTCAATTCCCCACCTGGACAAGCTGTCATCACTACTTTAAACTATAATGAATTACTTTTTCAAAGTAACGTGCCCAACACTGACAATGATAGATGAAATTTGACAGCAATGTCCACACTGCAACAGCAACGCAAAAATATGTGCATTAATAAGAGGATTTAAGAAAAGAAAAAAGTAATCATAAAAATTACTTTCCCCAGTAATTGAATTACTCTTCTGCAGTAGTAATTGAGTGGTAATCAAAATTACTTTTTTACAGAAGTAATTAGTAATTGTAACTTATGAGTTTTGTGAGTAATTGGTCCCAACACTGCTCACAGGGTCCAGAAAAATCAGCACTGAACGAAATAACCCATTTTTGAAAAAGCTCAGGTGTGCAGTGTGTGGTGTTTTCGTCTCACCGTAGAGGAACTGGGAGCACTGGGCGTAGCCGTCCTCCATCTCCTCACACTTGTCGGCGGCCGTCTGCATGTCGCTGTAGGTGGTGGCGAACACCGCTGCCCCCGACTCCACCAGGAACTTACACACCTGGACGTTGTTACAGGAGGCGGCGCAATGCAGGGGCGTCCTGGAGAGGAGGAGGAGCGATTGATTGAGATCTTTATTTCGAGCATAAAAACAGCAGTAAAATCAAACAAAACAAAATAATAATTGATACTAAATAAATGTAAATAAGAAAACAAAGGTCCAAAACAATAAAGTAAAACCAAATAAAAATAAAATGCATCGAAAAGGAGCAGGAAGAAGTAAAAACTTATTTAATCCTACCCCCTAATCTCTATTTCATTATAATCTGTCAGAAAATAATTTGTTCATCTGTAATTTCTGTACAAAAAAACACAAAATGTATTAAATAAAAAATGAAACAAAAATATATACTGTATTTATATACATACACAATATGTACATACACACACAACCTCATGTCTCCTCTTCCCTGTATCTTGCAAAAATCATTTGTTTATATTTGTTTTTTAAACTGGTTGGATGGAGGATGGAGAGGAGGAAAGAAAAAGAAAGAAGAAGAGGATTGAAATGAATGGAGGGGATGGAGGTGAGGAGCGAAGAAAGGAGGATGGAGGGAGGTTTTTATGCCTCCATTTTTTGCAACTGATTACCTTTCCCATCGAGTGATGAATAAAATATTCATTACTAATCGGCTACTTCAATATTAATTAGTTGCTTCTGAATATTCCATTTTACACTTTAAATATTAACGAGTTCACTTCTGAACCGGGTAACGAGGGGATCCCGGCGGCTCGGACTCACCAGCCGTCGCTGTCGGCGGCGTTGACGTTGACGCCAAACTGAACCAGGAACTTGACGATCTCGGTGTGGCCGGCGCAGACGGCGTTGTGCAGCGCCGTGATGCCCTCGTCGTTCGGCATGCTGGGATCCTCCACCTGCAACACCAACACGTGACGGACATCAGAGCTACTGACGGCGATGATTAGACCATTTTCATTACAAAAAAAACAAATGTAAACTTTTTTTTTTTGCACTTTACATTACCATATTTCCCCAATTAATCGCCCGGGCGTTTAATGTGCAAAATCAACTTGGACCCCGGGCGTTTAAAAGAACCAGGCGGCTATTCGCTGCAGGCCTTTATTTATTTTTGCACAGACCTGCACCAGGCCATTATCGTGATGACAGTTACCATCCAACATATTTACAGTCGGGCAATTTAATATTACGGTACACCCTTTTTTTCTAATGTTAGCTAGCGCTCTTATTTTGACAGAAAACAGAAGTGCGGCACAGTTATTGTGCGGCTAACTGTTTACTGCTGCAAAAATAGGGTGAGTAGCCTTATTTTGGGTTTACCTCATTATGATGCAAATAATCGCCCCGGCGGTTATTCGGGTGGGCGTTTAATACGCAAAATGGGTGCAGACCCGAGGCGTTTATAAGAACCAGGTGGCTATTTGTGGCCGGGCGATTAATTGGTGAAATACGGTACAGTGGTCCCTCGTTTATCGCGGGGGTTACGTTCTAAAAAATAACCCGCAATAGGCGAAATCTGCGAAGTAGTCAGCTTTATTTTTTTACAATTATTCTAGATGTTTTAAGGCTGTAAAACCCCTCACTACACACTTTATACACTTTTCTCAGACAGGCATTAACATTTTCTCACTTTTCTCTCTTGTTTAAACTCTCAAAGTTCAAACCTTCGTAGAAAAATAAGTCCAGTATTATAGAATGAACGCATTCTGAGACTGATTGACAATGGTCTACAGTCCCTTAGCCAATCAGGACACAGAACACAATGCGTGGGCTCTCCCTTAGCCAATCAGGACGCAGAACACAATGCGCTGTATTAAAAAAAAAAAAAAAAAAAAAAAGCATGCAAATTGCACTAAAAAAAATCCGCGAAACTGCGAGGCCGTGAAAGGTGAACCGCGTTATAGCGAGGGACGACTGTATTCATATATTCTTTTCACTACTAACTAAATACTCAGATGTACAGTTGTTTTTGTTGTTTGTGAAAGGTACGGTTGCATATCAGAGAGAACGTTTTGTGTCCTAAACTGTCCTAAACGGGGAGACGCTCCTCTTTGGGGACTCACGTCGTAGATGACCCTCTGCACCAGGTCGTACTCGCCCTCCAGAGACGAGTCCAGCAGCAGCGCCAGGGGGTTGAACTTGACCCGCATGCCGTGGTCGATCCGCTCCGAGCCGGCCTTACGGAGGTTCGTCCTCTTTCCCTGTGAGGCCGGACGGGAGACGGGAATCAGAAACACAAAGAAACAAGAAAACAAATAAATATATGTGATCCAAAAAGTAAATCTGAAAACACCCTGAAATAAAGAAAATAATAAATAGGGCTGCAGCTAATGGCTATTTTCACTGATTTTTGATTGTTTTTTGATGAAGCCTGTCACAAGTTATAAATTATGACAAATGTTGGCATATTAAAACTGGACGTTTTAATAAACTGGAAGTCTCTTTAAGCCGTCCAAAGCCAGAGCCCATCAAACCTCGTAAAGGCGGAGTCAGTCTGAGCGAGACTCCGTTTGATAAACAGACAGAAACCGATTGATTGGTTTGGTGGATTCACTGGAAAATTAATTAGGATATTTTACAAACTGTCAGTATGAACGAGGCTCCAGTGGCTGATGGACGTATGAATAAAATAACAGTTTACGTGCTGTCAGCATTAATGAAAAAACCTCATATAATTAATAGAATTAATTTAATTCTGCAAAAGTCCAAAATAATAGAGTGAAATTATTCTGACGGCTTTTTTTTTTTTTTTTTTTTTTTTTTTAAACAGTTTTGTTTTCAGTTCCAGATTTATTTATTAATTATTAATTAACTTTGGGTTAGTTTAGTGATCCAGATTCATTTCTATATTTATTTACTTATTAATTACTTTAATACTCTAATTTTTCAGTCTGTAATAAAGTCAAAGATGGTCAAATGTTTTTGTGCAGGGTGTGTGTGTGTGTGTGTGTGTGTGTGTGTGTGTGTGTGTGTGTGTCCTGCTTACCGGCGGCAGGGCGACCTGCCCGGTGACCTCCGGCGGCTGCAGGCTGATGATGTCATCCGGCTGCTCCGCCTCCACGGAGCTGGGGTAGGGGGGCGGCGGGTAGGGGGGGTACTCGTCCAAAAAGGGCTCCTGAGGGCGTGAGGAGGAGGGGCACGCCTCGCCATCCTCCTCCTCCAGAGGGGGCGGCAGGGCGTGGCAGGAGGCGGGGTCAGAGATGGGCGAGCGGGGCGGCACAGGGGGCGGAGTCAGGTCGTCATCGGGGCTGTCGGCGAGGGGCCGGCCGAAGCTGAGGCCGACGCCGGGGCCGCCGTTTCCAGAGGCCGAGCGACGCTCCGCGCCGCCGCTCCCGTTCTCCGTCGCCTCGGGCTGAGCTTGCGTCGCCGCCGTGGCCGCGGTTTCCATGGGGATGGTCTCCATGGCAGCCAGCGTGGTCTTCTGGTACAGCAGCTTCTGGATGTTGGGACCCGCCGGGCCCTCGGGCTCCGTGATGGAGCTGCGCTTCTTCAGGGGCCGCGGCGCGTGGTGCAGCCGCCGCCGCAGCGCCTCCAGGTCCACGTCGCTGGGGGTGCGGTGGGGGTGGGACAGGAAGGGGAGGAGCTTGGTGGGGCTGAGCGGCCGGGGGGCGGCGCGCTCCGCCGACTCCGGCGTGGCTCCCTCGCCGTTAGGCGGGCAACCGCCGTCCGCCTCGCTCCCGTCGCACGCCGACGACCCACAATGCACGGCGGCGTTGTCCGAGCCGACGGGCTGCGGCCCC